>NC_088344.1:18917500-19217500 GCF_036884655.1 Musa acuminata AAA Group | reverse complement strand
TGCTACCTCCCTGCCTAGGCGGTTGCACCTCCCACAGCAACCTGGGTCCGAATGGGTTCAACCATTCGGCCCAATTTGAGTTTTTCAGGGGCCCAATTGCCCCAAGATTAAGCTAATGGGATCACCTCCCATTTCTAACTTAATCAATGTGCTAACTATGATTATTTCCTAAGACAAATTCTGCAGCTTGCTCCGGTGCGTCAATCGCTTCTTCGAGCGAGTTTCCGGCGAACTTCTGTCGATCATCCGATGAACCATCGGTGATGCTCCTGCGGACTTTCGGCAAACTCCTGGACTTGCGATGATCCACTTGGCAAGTTCTGATGAGCTCCTTTTGCAAGCTTCTGGACTTCTCGGATTTGTTCCCGCAGAACCTCCGATGACTGTCCGAACTTCCGTCGAGCTCTCGAACTCCCAACGTGATCATTGTCATGACTCCGGCGCAACTCCAGCTACATGTCTTACTTTCATCGTAGTTAATCCTGCACATGTAAAACAAAACTTTGATCGAGACAATTAATCCTAAGCAATAAACCAAGTTGTCCGGCATGTCATTGGTCCCTTGACGCTTCGTCCAATTCTTCGGTGCATCGTCCTTTCCTACGGCCTATTGCCCAATCGGCCAGTTGGCTCCGCAACTCCGATATCCTTGGCACAATACCCACTCTTCTTGGCCCGATGCCCGAGTCCATGGCCCGAAGCCTTCTGTCGATACGTCGACCGATCCACCGGCCCGACGTCCAATCTTCTAACATGTTCCTCCAGCACAACATGATTTTCCTGCTTTAATTGTCTCATCCTGATCGAGGCATCCTGCGTCACTCAAAACGTAGATTAAATCATAAACATATATCAAGTAGTTTCATCATCAAAATACGAGATTCAATAGATATCACATCTATCATCAAAAGACTATCAAGAAATTCTTACATAGATATACATGCACTGTCATCTTAATATGTCATGAGAATGTCATCTTAATTCGTCATACAAACGATGAGACCAAAAACATATTAATCTAAAATGAGAGTTTCAAATCAATATTTACTTCAAAAACTCATGCATGACATAAAATCATCAAGATAAACATGCATGGATTTATCCTAAGCATTATCACATATCATATTATCATCCCTAATGTTAAATACATCATTCAACATTTCCAAACATCATGAAACCTTAGCAATATACTTTTCATGATCAAATTTTTAATTTTTCAAAGATGCTAAAAAGAAAAACATGATATAATTTTTGAAAAATAATTTATTTATTTCCTATTCCTACTATCTAAATTAAGCACTCATGAAGGACTTCAAGTAATTTCAAAATAATTCAAGAGAGTTGAGTTACTTACCTTGTAGTCGAAGCCCGTCAAAGGCCAATTCGCCGTTTCACCTTTGGAAGTTCTTGATTCATCCTTGGTTGCCTTCCTCTTCTTTGGCCTCTTCCTCCGTTCAAGTTCATTGTTTATTTTAGATTTTTATTTAGTAAACTTATTAAGATTTAGTGTTCGAAGTTCAAGTTCATCATTGTCCTCATCACTTGAGTCATCGCTCAAGTGGTATTTATTTGTCCAGGATTCCAAATCCTTTCTATTCTTTGGAAGTTTGTTTTGTTCATCATGTTTATCATGTGCATTGTGTACCATTTCATATGTCATCAACGAACCAATTAGTTCTTCAAGTGGTAAGTTGTTTAGGTTTCTAGCTTCTTGTATTACAGTTACTTTTGAATCTCACTTCTTAGAAAGAGAATGCAAAATCTTGTTTATGAGTTCAAAATCCGAAAAATATTTGCCAAGAGCTCTTAGATTATTGACGATATCCGTGAAATGAGTGTACATGTCGTCTATAGTCTCGCTTGGTTACATTCGAAAAAGCTCAAAATCATGCAATAAAATGTTAACTTTCGAGTGTTTGACTCTATTAGTTCCCTCGTGCGTGATTTCAAGTGTTCGCTAAATATCAAATGCCGTTTCGCATGTAGAAATCCGATTGAACTCATTTTTGTCCAAAGCGCAAAATAAGGCATTCATAGCCTTTGCGTTTAGAGAAAAATACTTCTTCTCCAAATCCGACCATTCGTTCATCGGTTTAGAGGGAAGTTGACAACCGTTTTCAATAATATTCCATAGATCCAAATTCATAGAAATCAAGAAAACTCTCATTCGAGTTTTCCAATAAGTGTAGCCCAATCCGTTAAACAATGGTGGACGAACAACCGAAAAACCCTCTTGAAAGCCATGAAGAGCCATTTCTCTCGGGTGTAAATCCGAAATGAGAAATATTGGGCTCGGCTTTGATACCAATTGTTAGGATCAAGAGCACTAAGAGGGGGGGGGGGGGTGAATTAGTGAAGCGAAAAACTTTTGACGATTAAAACTACGTTCGTACGTTGAAATCTGATTCCGACGTAAAAGTCATTTCATGTAGATAATAACTTTGAAAGCTTACGGAAATGTATTTGAAGTAAAGTAAGGAAGGCAGTTTGCAGTTAAGATAGAAATCAGAATGTAAGCGCAAATTGAAATATGATGTTCGTATGATAAAACCAATTTCCGTCTTAACGTCGATTTGGAAAATACTTAACTAAGAAACACATTTGTAAATTTGCAGAAGGCAGTAAGCTACTGAGGAGGTTTGCAGTAAAGATAAGATGCTTAAAGTAAATGCAAACCAGAGAAGACGAGAGTTTATAGTGGTTCGATCAATCGTGACCTACATCCACTCCTCCAATTCCTCTTCCGTCGAGGCCACCGGCATCCACTAACGATCTTCCTTTACTAGGCGAAGATCAACCTCCTTCTTACACCCCTCTTCTCCTTTTACTGGGTTTAGGAGACAACCCTTACAAGCACTTACTCACCTCTCTTAAACAGAATTCTAACACTTAAGCTAGAGGAGGAAAATTCTAGAGATTGCAGCAGCATTTTTTTCTTTTAATCTCTCTGTGCTTGTATGTTTTACCCAAGGATGGGAGGGATATTTATAGGCTCCAAACCAGTTTGAATTTCGAGCTGAAAACTGTCATCTCCCGGAATTCCAGGGTCTGGCGGTTGCACCGCCTGATTGGGGCGGTTGCACCGCTTGGCCGAGCTCGGAGACTGAGCCTCTGGGCGGTGCCACCGCTTGTCAGGGGCGGTTGCACTGCTTGGCAAAGCTCAGAGACTGAGCCTTTTGGTGGTGCCACCGCCTGATAGGGACGGTTGCACTGCCCAGTCTTGCTCAGAGACTGAGCCCTGGCGATGCCACCGCTTATCAGGGGCGGTTGCACCACCCAGTCTCGCTCGGAGACTGAGCCCAAGCGGTGCCACCGCCTGCCTGGGGTGGTTGCACCGCCCAGCTTTCCTGGGAGACCCTCTCCTGGGCGGTGCCACTGTCGACCCTGGCGGTGCCACCGCCTAGTAGGAATTCTTGTCCGAATGGGTTGATCCATTCGGCCCAATTTGGGTCTGTCAAGGGCCCAATTGCCCCCAGATTAAGTTAATGGGATCACCTACCATTCCTAACTTAATCTACATGCTAACTACGATAATTCTTAAGACATTTACTACAGCTTGCTCTGGTGTGTCAATCGTTTCTTTCGGCGAGCTTCCGGCGAACATCCGATGAACCTCCGGCGATGCTCTGATGGACTTCCAGCAAACTCCTGGACTCGTGACGATCCACTTGGCAAGTTCCGACGAGCTTCTTTTGGTAAGCTCCTGGACTTCTCGGATTTGTTCCCGCAGAATCGACGACGACCGTCCGGACTTTCGTCGAGCTCTCGAACTCCCAACATGATCATAGTCTTGACTCTGGCGCAACTCCTACTGCATGTCTTTCTTTCATCGTAGTTAATCTTGCACACTTAAAACAAAACTTCGATCGAGACAATTAATCCTAAGCAATTAACTAAGTTGTCCGGCATGTCATTGGTCCCTTGATGCTTCGTTCGATTCTTTGGCGCATTGTCCTCTCCTGCAGCCTATTGCCCAATCGGCCAGTTGACTCCGCAACTTCGATATCCTTGGCGCAATACCCGCTCTTCTTGGTCCGATGCCCAAGTCTATGGCTCGAAGTCTTCTGTCGATACGTCGACCGATCCATCGGCCCGACGTCCAATCTTCTAACATGTTCCTCCAGCACTACATGATTTTTCCTACTTTAATTATCTCATCCTATTCGAAGCATCCTGCATCACTCAAAACACAGATTAAAATATAAACACATATCAAGTGGTTTCATCATCAAAATACGAGATTCAACAAAATATGCTTCTTTCAAAAGCTGGACAACTTGAACTCATCTATTCGGTATTGTACTCTTTTTTTTTATAAGTAAAAGTAAATTGATTTTGTGTAAAGTTTCTACAAATAGCTTTCTCTATACAAGTTATAGACGAAGCTAGGTAACTTAAAGAGTACTCATGCGGTAGTTATGACTACACATGCTGTAGACTATAACTCTTAACTGTAGCCAACAAATAAAATTTAAAGTCAAGATATGCCAAGATTTCCTGTGGGTATAGCTTTTGACATCATGCCCAAGATCTTTAGCTAATAGCAAAATTGAATTTGATAAAAATATCTTTTTCTCTCTGTGTAAGGTGCTCCATTTTGAGATCATTCTCCATACATGATCTTGAGTCTCTAATAATCTCTGTCAAGAGCTAAGCATTGTTTGTGTATTGACACTCAAAGATTCTGCTACATCTTTCCTTCCATATCCACCAAATAGCGTATCTGAATATAACCTTTGTCAATTATGTAAGAGGCCCTTTTCTTAAAAAATATTGCATGACGTCAGGTAATTCTTGATGCAAGTTTGGTTTGTCAATAGAGATGGTCAACAATTTCTTCTTGTTGCATGCAAAGGGAGCATCGGTTAACATGATGGATACCTCTTCTTTTCATATTGTCTATTGTAGGTAGTTTATTCAGAAGGGCCTGCCATGTACATAAGGAATGTCTCTGTGATCCCGGTTGATCCCATGTCCAATTGCTTGGGAGCCACTTGTTATTTCTTTGCCTAATTTGATTAAATGCAGATGTGGCACTAAATTTACCATTGTCATGAAGCCAAATAAGTATATCTGAAGGGTTGTTCCTGATTTGAATAGCTGTGATAGTCGGCCAAAGTGATAACATTTCAGGAGAAATAGGAGTAGGAAGACACCAGGTACCATTAGCAATGAACTCGGAAACCTTCCAATCTTTGGGAGCCCCAAGGTCTTTTCGTATTCTGTCACCATATAATTGAAATATACTTTTCCCATTCACCCAAGGATCGTACCACATATTAGTATGGTATTATACTCTTACTTTATTTATTGGTCTAATGCATTTCATCTACCTGTTGGACTTCTCCAGAATATTAAATGGTTATTTATGAACTTCTTTTGGAATGACAAAAATGATAAGACAATACATATGGTAAACTAGGACAGCTTCTAAAAACCGAAAGATGAAGGGGGCTGATGTAATATCCCTCGCTTTTAAAAATTATTAATAAAGATTTATTTATAAATTGGAGAACCTATATGTAAATATAGAAATTTCAAAGACTAAACTGTTAAGTTGTGGGGCGTGGGGAGAAGAAGAGAGGAAGAAGAGGGAGAAGAGAAGAAGAAGAAGAAGAAGAAGAAGAAGAGGAGGTGGCTGCAGCGAGGGCTGCAGCGAGGAGCTGTGGGGCGTGGGGAGAAGAAGAAAAGAAGAAGAAGAAGAAGAAGAAGATGAAGAAGAAGAAGAAGAGGAGGTGGCTGCAGCGAGGGCTGCAGCGAGGAGCTGTGGGGCGTGGGGAGAAGAAGAGAAGAAGAAGAAGAAGAAGAAGAAGAAGAAGAAGAAGAAGAAGAGAGGAGGATAGCTGCGGCAAGGCTGCAGCGAGGAGGTGTGTGGCTTTGGGGAGGAAAAGGGAAGAGGAGAAGAAGAGAAGGAGAAGAAGAGGGAAAAGAGAGGCAGCTGCAGCAGCCAGGGCTGCAGCACCTCTGTTTCCCGCAGGTGGAAACAGAGGAGAGGATGTGTGGGGCGTTGAGGATGAAAAGGGAAGAAGAAGAAGAAGAAGAAGAAGAAGAAGAAGATAGCTGCGGCAAGGCTGCAGCGAGGAGATGTGTGGCCTTGGGGAGGAAAAGGGAAGAGGGGAAGAGGAGAAGAAGAAGAAGAGGAAGAGAAAGAGGTGTGATACCTCTGTTTCCTGCAGAGGAAACAGAGGAGAGGGTGTGTGTGACGCCGGGGAAGAAGGGGCTGCAGCTGCGGCGATGGCAGCTGCAGCTGGAAGAGAAGAAGAAGAGGAAGATGAGCAGGGGAGGAGGGAGAGGTTGCGGCCGTGGCTGCGGCCGCGACTGCAGCAGTTGCAGCGGGGAGAGAAGAAGAAGAAAGGAAGGAGAAGGAAGAGGAGAAGGGAAAGAAGTAGCTGCGGCTGCGGTTGTGGCAGCTGCAGCTATGGCAGGGAAAGAGGAAGAGAAAAAGGAAAGGAAGAAGAAGAGAAAGGGAAGGAGATGAAGAAGAGAGGAAGAGGAGAAGGGGCTGCGGCTGCGGCGATGGCAGCTGCAGCTGTGGCAGGGAAAGAGAAAAAGGAAAGGAAGAAGAAGAGAAAGGGAAGGAGAGGAAGAAGAGAGGAAGAGGAGAAGGGGCTGCGGCTGCGGTGATGGCAGCTGCAGCTGTGGCTGGGAAAGAAGAGAAGGAAAGGAAGAAGAAGAGAAAGGGAAGGAGAGGAAGAAGAGAGGAAGAGGAGAAGGGGTGGCAGCTGCGGCAGTGGCAGCTGCAGTTGGAAGAGAAGTAGGAGAGGAAATAGAGTAGCAGAGGAAGTAGAGGCTGCGGTTGTGGTGACTGCGGCCATGGCTGCGACTGTGACTGCGGCAGTTGTAGCCGGGAAAGAAAGGAAAGGAAAGGGGGAAAAAGGGGCTGCGGACGGGATTGCGGCCGCAGCGGCAGCGACTGCGTATGCAGCAGTTATGTCTGCGAGAGAAGGGAAGAAGGAAATAGTGCAGTGGAAGGGGGCTGCGGTTGCGACCGCAGTTGCGGTCGTGGCTGCGATTGTGGCAGCGGCAGCGGCGGCGGCTGTGGCAGCTGCGTTTGGGAAAGAAAAAGAAGGAATGAGAGTAAGAGAGAGCAGGTGACTGTGCCTCGATGTTCGACACGTGATGTAGTTACGAAGAAAGGAAGAAAACGGGAGCACAAAACGAAACAGAGAGAGGACACGGAGGAAAAGTAGAAAGATTGGACTGGCACCTTCCTTGGATATTCAGATCAAAATATTTGAAAGGCAAGTTCCCTGATCGTTTCTCCTATAATTGCTCTGATATGTCTTATTGCCAGTTCCCTGATCGTTTCTCCTATAATTGCTCTGATATGTCTTATTGCAAGTTCCCTGATCGTTTCTCCTATAATTGCTCTGATATGTCTTATTGCAAGTTCCCTGATTGTTTCTCCTATAATTGCTCTGATATGTCTTATTGCAAGTATCCTGATCTTTCCTTACTGTCAATTTTATCTCCACATTTGCTTTGAATATGAGGAACTTTGAATTGTTATAGCCTTGCATTTGATATATCTCCTGTTTAGACGTAACGATTCGAATCTGTGCAACTTCTGAGATTCTGAGCCTTTGTGGAAACTCTGATTTGTTCAAAACTGATTTCATTGGAACCTAGACTCGTAGACCTTTCCATGATATATGGATTGAAAGATTTGGAATCTAAACACCTGCCCAGTTATCTGTTGAATCTGACATTATGAATTCTGCCAATAGAGATTTTGTTCTACGACTCTTGCTTACCAAATTATTTGTAACTCTCTCTGTTGGACAGTTCAATTCATATGAAGCCTGTCTTATCTGAAAGTATTATCCAATGATTATTTCTGAGTAAATTGGAGCACGATTGATAGTTTGAATCATTTGTTCAATGTGCCTTCTGTATTCTGCCAGAAATCGAGCTTTGGTCGATTTCTCATATTCTGGTTTCATTCCTTTGGAAATTGATATCCTTTAGCTTTCTTATTCAATTGAGCTTTATATTACTGCTTTGAATTCTTGTATGCTCTTGTCCTAAAAATTATTTGCATTCTTGAAAACTGTTGTGTAACGTTTATGCTATATCGTATTGACTCATATAGGCACATGTATATCCTATTGTTCCGCATTTGCTTTCGATATGTGCCTATTCCAGTTTCATTCCTTTGGACATTGAATTCATCAAATCTTCTTATTGAATTGAGTTATATGTGATTGCTTGGATTCCATATGTGCCCTTGCTTTCAATTCCTTTCAAATCTGAATATACTTGTGAAAGATTATTGTTTACTTCGGATTGACTCGTAAAGGCACATGTACGTTTTGTTGTTCCGCGTGTGCTTCCAATATATGCTACTTATTATTGAAACTGCCCTTTTGTACTCTGGTGTGTGGGATTATCTGGACCTTTGCCAGAAATGGTAAAGGGTATGCGCTATTTGCCCGCTATGTGGGGTCCCGCTATGAGGGATATTCTGTATGCGCTTGTTGCCCGCTACGTGGGTATGTGATTAGAGCCTGCGATGCTCTGCCGGCCCCCTTTGACTTCACCTAGACGTGGGTGGATGGAGCTCCCAGACGTGGGAGACTTTTGTCAGGTGGTCATTCAGAAATGGATGAATCACATTCTGACTGAGATCCCACTACACCTTCTGTATGTTTGATATGATATCCAGAGCTTTGGTTATGCGTTTCTGTACATGCTTTGGATAAGATTGATATGTTTGCAATGTCAAAGACGACGTTTGAGCTTCTGTACGGTATTTGTTATTGATATGCTCTGAAATGTTTCCTCCACTGTTGATATGTTTCGAAATGTTCCATATGTCGTTGATATGCTCCGGAACATTTCATACGCCATTGATATGCTCCAATTACTCTGTGCTCCATTTGCTATGAACTGATATGTTCTGAAATGTCCTATCTGCCATTGATATGCTCCAATTACTCTGTGCTCCATTTGCTATGAACTGATATGTTCTGAAATGTCCTATCTGCCATTGATATGCTCCAATTACTCTGTGCTCCATTTGTTATGAATCAAATATGTTTTGAATGACATGATACTTATGATTTTGTATCTAATGAGATGGTATCCTTGAGAATTCTTGTATTCTGCCTTACATTATGATACCTTACTCGTTTGAAACCGTTCCTTTTGTTCTGAATATGTTTTGTCACTTGCTGAGCCGTTTTTGGCTCACTCCGTTGTTATATAAATCTTTCAGGTCAGCTTGTCACTCTTCGAGATGTTTGATTTGGGCTGAGGCAGTGGATAGCTATTCAGAATTATGGGCAAGTCTTGTCGGTTGTTATGCTATTGTTGTATAAGCATATTTTGTATGTAATGAATTGTTCTGATGATCGAAATGGATATACTGTGTAAAAGTGTTAGAAGATCTCTGTTATTTGGAATTTCGGAATGTTAAGTCTAATTTATGACGATATGAACTTGTGGTGAATAGTTGGAGTTCTGATTGTATAATTTATTTAGCTTGTGGATTTATAAATATTGTTCATGTTTGTCAAGTTGGCTTGGGTTGCCATAAATGTTAAATATCGAGTGATGTGATATATGATTTTAAAATGCACATGTTTTATGGATGTGAATTTGATTGAATATTTTTCAGTGTCCTCAAACGTTAGTTTGGATCCTGGATTGGTCTATGACGAAAAGTTTAAAAATCATGGATATATTTTGAGGGGGCGTGACAGCTGAACCTGAGAAATAGTAGAGATTTTAATAAAGCATGTTTAATATAGAAATTGTTGTATCTTTTGCAAAACAATTGTTCCTTCTAGTCATAATGGGTTTCTACTAGGTATCTTTCTAAGGAATCAATTTGGAAAGTTTCAACAAAAATATTTTGTTAGGAAAAGAGTCATCACTAAGAGGGGGGATGAATTAGTGTCGTAGTAAAATTACGTCTGTTCAAAAAACCTTCTTACGATAAAAATCGATTTCGATGAAAACCGTTTTAGAGAGAGGTTAACTTGAAAGCGTTTTCTTAAAGATAGCTTGAAAGCGTACGGAAGATGCGTAGTGGATGTAAAGCAAGTTAAGAGGTTTGCAATAAAGTAAATTGCTCAAATATATAGAAATGCAAACCAAAGAAGAACATGCCGATTTTATAGTGGTTCGAACGTCGTGACCTATATCCACTCCACCAATTCCTTTTTTGTCGAGGCCACCGGCATCCACTATCGATCTTCCTTTATAGGCGAAGATCAACCTCCTTCTTACAGCTCTTTCTCCTTTTACCAGGTTTAGGAGATAACTCTTATACCTCCACTCACTCCTCTCTCAAACTATTCTAACACTTAGAACTTTGAGAGGAGTTTCACACAAGATTACAACAGAGTTATTTTCCTTTTTACTCTCTGTGCTTGTGTAAGTTAACCAGGGTTGAGAGGGGTATTTATAGGCCTCAAGTTAATTCAAACTTAGAGCCTAAAAACCTCTCATCTTGTGTCTCCTAGGTACGGGTAGTACCATCGACTGTGTTGGGCGGTACCACCGCTAGTGTTAGTCTAACACTAATACTACGTTGGATAGTACCATTGCCCGGTCTAGCAGTACCTATAACATCCCCCATTTTTAAAAATCTAGTAAATGCTTGTTTGTAAATATGAGGATTATTTAATAATTATTTTATATTAAATGATATTATATTAAAAGTTTATGACTATGGACCTAAGAGTAAATATTAGAAGTTTGATATGATTTATGAAAAAAATCATATTTAAGTTAAAGAAAAAAAATAATATAGTGGACATGTGTCACTAGCTTTTGTTTTTTTGGTAAGTAAAAGTAAATTGATTATGTGTAAAGTTTCTACAAATAGCTTTATCTATACAAGTCATAGACAAAGCCAAGTAACTCATAGAGTGCGAAAGCGATAGTTATGAATATAGACTATAACTCCTAATTATAGTCAACATAGAAAATGTTTATCCAGATATATCAAAACTACTTATGGGTACATAATTTGGCATCATTCCCAAGATCTTTAGCTAATAGCAAAATTAAATTTGATAAAAATATCTTTTTCTCTTTGGGTAAAGTGCTCCATTTTGAGATCTTGCTCCATACATGATCTTGAGTCTCTAATAATCTCTTTCAAGAGCTGAGTATTGTGTGTGTTGACATTCAAAGATTCGGTTACATCTCTCTTTCCACATCCACCAAATAGCGCATCTGAAAGTAACCTTTGCCAGTTGTGTGAGAGGCCCTTTTCTTGAGAAACATTACATGAGGTCGCCTAGTTCTTGGTGCAAGTTTGGTTGCGGCAGTCTATTGAGTTCAAATCACTGGAGAATCTCCTTCCATATCCATTTTGTATAATCACAAGCAAAATAGAGGTGGTCAATAGTTTCTTCTTGTTGCATACAAAGGGAGCTTCAGTTAACATGATACCTCTTCTTTTCATATTGTCTATTATAGGTAGTTTATTAAGAAGGGCCTGCCATGTACATAAGGAATGTCTTTGTGATCTCGATCGATCCCATGTCCAACTGCTTGGGACCCACTTGTTATTTCTTTGCCTAATTTGATTCCATGCGGATGTGGCACTAAATTTGCCATTGTCATGAGGCCAAATAAGTATATCTGAAGAATTGTTCCTGATTGGAATAGCTATAATAGTCGGCTAAAGTGATAACATTTCGGGAGAAATAGGATTAGGGAGACACCAGGTACCGTTAGCAATGAACTCGAAAACCTTCCAATCTTTGGGAGCCCCAAGATCTTTTCGTATTCTGTCGCCATATAATTGAAATATACTCTTCCCATTCACCCAAGGATCGTACTACATATTAGTACTAGTTCCAGAAGAGATTACATAAGAAATGTGTTTGATTAGCCAATTCCTTGCCTTTAAAATTCCTTTCCAAGCTATAGAGTGGTATGTTCTTGTTGAAATTTTCCAGATTGATTCCTTTGAAAGATACCTAGCAGAAACCCAATGTGACAATAAGAAACATTTGTTTTGCAAAAGATCCCACAATTGCTGTACCAGACATGCTTGATTTCAAATCTCTAGTATTTCTCAAGTTTAGCCCCCCTACATCTTTCGATTTGCAAATGTTATCCCAATTTACCATATGCATTGCCTTATCATTTGTGCCATTCCAGAAGAAGTTCATTAATAACCGTTCAATATCTTGGAGAAGTCCAGTAGGCAGAAGAAATGCATTACACCAATATATAGAGTAGAAGTGCAATACCGAACGGATGAGTTTGAGTCGTCCTGCTTTTGATAGAAACCTATTTTTCCAAGAAGAAATTCTATTCTTTATTTTTTGCAAGATAGGCTGACAGTGGGTTTTGTGAATGCCTGTGGATATGAGCGGGAGACCCAAATAAGGAACTGGCAAGCTTCCCTCACTAACCCCCAAAGTTTGTGCAATAAAGACCTTATCCTCAACGTAAGGGCTCATATATACTTTACTTTTCGCATGATTTAACTGAAGTCCAGAAACCATACCAAAGTCATTCATAATAGTAGCCAGGTTCTTTACTGAAGTTGGTTCATTTTGGAGAAAGATAAGTAAATCATCTACAAATGTTATATGTGATATATGAATAGAACTAGCAATGGGTACCTTAATGCTGCCATTTAAGACTGCGTGTTCCATCATACAGCTAAGTCCTTCCATCGCAATAGTAAAGAGATACGGAGAGAGTGGATCACCTTGTCGGATGCTATTCGTGCTCCCAAAAAAACCAATAGGTGAGCCATTAAAGAGTATCGAAAACTTTGGAGTTTCCAGGCAAGATTGGATCCAATTAACCCATTGCTATGGGAAGTTCATATCGAGGAGCATCTTATAGATAAATTTCCTATTAACTGAATTAAAGGCTTTCCGTAAATCAGCTTTAAAACAGATTTTTGTCCCTCTTGCTTTTGAATGCAAATCTTTAACCAAGTCATTAGCAAGCAAAATGTTATGATGTATATTCTCCCTTTGATGAAAGCAGCTTGATTTGGGCTAATGATCTTGTGTATTACCTTTTGCATTCTATTTGCCAATACTTTGGAGATGATCTTGTAAATAAAGTTGCATAATGATATGGGTCGATAGTTCTCTAGTGAATCAGCCCTTGCATTCTTCGGAATTAAAGAAATAAAAGTGCAATTTATCTCTATAAGAATATGACCTGAAAAAAAAATATATAATAATTAGATGACACCTAACCCCTAATGGTGCCACTTACGTTTGCTCTAAAGATGTCATCTAGTCACTAGCTAACCTAATGGTGCCACTTATGTTTGCTCTAAAGATGACACCTAGCCCCTTTCATGCTTGCATGACACCTTGCAACCTTTGCATTAGCCAAAACACAAATAATTAGATGAAAGGTTAAAGAAAACAAAACTTAAGAGCTGCAGCCAACGTGAGTTGGAGAAGAGAATGGAAGAAGAAGAGCTTGAGGTTTTTCATCAATTTTTCCACATTTGGGATTCAAACTATTTTAAGGCAAGTGTTCTAACCACATCCCACAGTAACCTTAATCTCTGTTTCTATTTTTATTCTGCAAAATTTGAGAGATTTCAGCTGAGAACCAGACCTTCTTTTGTTTTGATACAAAGCCATAAATCTGTAATTTTTCGGTAACCTAACCTCTATACATTGTTTCGGTCCTAACTTTTTGTAATAAACTCTGATTAGGCAAAACCTATTCCAATTGAAAGTGGACTCAAAAATCTTTATTTTGATACCAAGATTAAATGATTTAGAGTTGAAAAACCTACTAAGACTTTTGTTTTAATTAACCCTATAGATTCTGAAAAACAGGGACTGTAATTTTTGACCTCTTATTGCTGAACTGCTTATAACTTTATGCTAGAACTCATATTCATGCAAAGTATGATTTATTCGAAGCTAGACTCAAAATGCTTTCTATATGTACCTAATTTGAAAATTTTGGAGTACAATTGTAAACTGAAACATCTATTTTCATCGACCCTATGGATTCAGTAAAACAGAGCTAATGTTTTCAGACTTTTCGCTACGAAATTATTTGTAACTCCCTATTGTAAATTTCAATTATTGTAAATCTTGATTTGCCTAAAACTAGATTGACAAAGATTTATAATTACACCTATTTTGTATAAATTGGAACATAATTAATTATCCAAATAATTTATAGAATCTACCTCTCAAATTCTGCTAGAATCGAGCTTTGGTCGATTTCGCCTCTTATTGTTTCTTCTCTTTGGAAATTGATTTTGGCAAAAACCCTTACTTCAGTTGAGCTTTTCATTATTGTCTTGAATTCCTATATATTTTTTCCTTTAATTATTTGTACACCTGCAGCTATCATCTAAAGTTTATGTTTGCATCGCAATGATTCGTATAGGCACATGCATCCCATTGTTCCACATTTGCTTTCGATATGTGCCTCTTTCAGTTTCATTTATTTGGATATTGAATTCATCTGACCTTCTTATTTCAATTGAGCTATATATGATTGTTTGAAATCCTTGTATGCTCTTTCTTTTATTTCCTTTCAATTCTAAATACATTTGTGAAAGATTATGTTTGCATCGTATTGACTCGAAAGGCATATTTATTGTTCTGCATGTGCTTCCGATATATGCTAATTTTATTATTCATAATGTCCTTTTGTACTCTGGTATTTGTGGGATAAATGTGAACCTTTGCCAAAAATGGTAAAGGGAGTTATGCTTAGAGCCCACGATGCTTTGCCGGTCCCCTATGACTTCACTCAGATGTGGGTGAATGGAGCTCCCAAATGTGGGAGACTTCTGTTTGACGGTCATTAAGAATTGGATGGACCATATTATATTATGATCTCACTTCACCTTCTATGTGTTTGATATGATATCCAAAGCTTTGGCTATGTTTCTATGCATGCTTTGGATAAGAATGAAATGAATGCAACGTCATATGACATTTGAGCTTCTATTCATGTTTTGTTCTTTGATATGTTTCCGAAATATTATAAGTCTTTGTTATTCCTTGAAATTACCATATGCCATGGATATGCTCCTTATGTCAATGATATGCTCCAATTACCTTTTCTCGATTATATGAACAAAACATGCTTCGAACGAAATGACATCATAATTCTGTATTCAAACAACACATGCTTCTGTTTCATCTTGTGTCTCTGCTTTATATTTTTTATACCTTATTTGTTTGAAAACTGTCCTCTTTGCTATGGATATGTTAGTCATTTGCTGAGCTTTATATGCTCACCCCGTTGTTATATAAATTTTTCAAGATAGCTTATCGCTCGCTAAAATATGTAGTTTGGGTTAAGGCAGTGGAAAGCTAGAAGATTTCGGGGCAAAACTTTTGTACTTGATATGTTGATGTTTTATAAGTTCCTTTTGTGTATATCAATGATAAATCTAGATTGATGTATCCTGTAAATAATTAAAAAGTACCTCTCATGTTAGGATTTTGGGAATATTAAGTTAAAATTATGTAATGAATGATATAAATATGTGGTACATATTGGTTTTGTAATTATATAGATTTGTTAGTTTCAAGAGCACTAAGAGGGGGGGGGGGGGGGGGGGAATTAGTGCAACAGAAAACTTTCGACGATTAAAATTGCATTCGTACGATAAAAGCGATTTTGGTAAGAAAGCCGATTCGTAAATCACTTTAACTTGTGATCAAGCAAGATGTAGTTAAAGCAAAGATATAAAGGTAGTTTGCAGTTATGATGGAAATTAGAATGTAAGCGCAAACTGAAATATGATGTTCATACGATAAAACCAATTTTCGTCTTAACGCTGATTCAGAAAATACTTAACTATGAAACACATTCGTAAATGAGCAGAAGGCAGTAAGCTACTAAGAAGGTTTGCAGTAAAGATAAGATGCTCGAAGTAAATGCAAACCGAGATTTAGAGTGGTTCGGTCAATCGTGACCTACATCCATTTTTGGCTTCCTCCGATGAGGTAACCGATGTCCACTAGAGGCCTTCCTTCAATAGGCGAAGGCCAACCACCTTTTTATAGTTTCACTGCTTTTGACGGGCTTAGGAGACAACCCTTACATAATTTTCTCTCCTTTCTTGAAAGATCAAAACTTAGAAGAAAAGAGGGAGGAGAACTTCTAGCCTTTACAACAATTTTGAGCTCTAAAATCGTAGAGTAAAATCAAGCTTTCGGTGCCCTTTCATGCAGGAAAGGGTGGGGTATATATAGGCCCCAAACCAGTTTGAATTCCGAGCTCCAAACTGTCATCTTCCGGAATTCCAGGGTCTAGCGGTTGCACTGCCTGATTAGGGCGGTTACACCGCTTGGCAAAGCTTGGAAACCGAGCCTCTGGGCGGTGCCACCTCCTGTTAGGGGCAGTTGCACTACTTGGTAGAGCTCGGACTGAGCCTTTGTGCGGTGCCACCTCCTGTCAAGGGCGGTTGCACCGCTTGGCAGAGCTCGGAGACCGAGCTCAAGCGGTTCCACCACTTGTCAGGGGCGGTTGCATCGCCTAGTCTCGCTCGGAGACTGAGCCTAGGCGGTGCCATCACTTGACTAGGGCTGTTGCACCACCCAGCTTTCCTGGGAGACCATTGTTAGAACCCTTGCAGATTCTAAACTTGGGGTTGATCTCTTTAGGGGATCGACCTCCTTGGAACTCTATAGGGGTTCCTCCCTCCAAGTTGCTGCTCAAAGGCTGCAGAAAAAATTCATCTATTGCTTATGAAAAGAGGTGAAATACATGACTATTTATAGGGCTTCTAAACCCTAACTCCTAATAGGACTCTTACTTAAGACTCCTACTTCTAAACAACTCCTAATAGGACTCCTACTCAAGACTCCTACTTCTAACCAACTCCTAATAGGACTCCGACTCAAGACTCCTATTCCTTTACAACTCCTTATTCTTCTCTAAGAAATAACCTCCTAACCCTAGCCGGCCACTTCAGCTCTTTAATAGGGGTCGGCTTAGGTAGGTTTTACATTAATGTCCCTCTCAATTAGGACTCTCCTAGCTAGAGTCCTAACAAACCCACCCTCTTCAAATCAGCCTTGTCCTCGAGGCTGACGATTCATGAATTTTGGGAATTTAATCTTCAAGTCATCATAGTTCTCCCAAGTGGCATCTTCTGTTAGTAGGTTTGCCCACTGTATTAGTAATTCAGTAGTGGATTGTTATCGTCGCGTCACGATCCATCGATCAATAATGGCACTTGGCTGAGTCTGAAGTTCTCCTTGGGTAGTCATATTTGGTGGGTGGCTTTGAGCTGTCTCCAAGCACCTATTTACAACTTCCGTCTGACCGTCGGTTTGTGAGTGATATGCCATACTCCTTTTCAATTTAGTACCCTGTATATGGAATAACTTTGTCCAAAATCTGCTCGTGAAGATGCAAGTAGAATTTATCATAAGCACAATGCGTCCCTTATAGTGTAATTCTTTTGAGTCCCAATTGTAATGAGCCACGGAGCTTGGTGCTTCCTCCAAATTTTTTATAATCTTACTAGTCTCTGAATCTTCCTGCCATTCCATCTTAATAACACCAAGGAAGTCGCTGGTCGAAAGTGAAACGATCGAAACTTCAGCTTGCTCGGGTAGCTACAAAAACGTATCTGCAAGAATATTCTCTTTCCCCTTTTTCTAAGTTATTTCATAATCAAATCGAAGAAGTTTTGTTACGCATTTTTGCTGCTTAGGGGATAATATCTTTCGCTCCAAAAAGTACTTGAGGCTTTTATGGTCGATTTTAATTTGAAATCGTCAACCAATCAAGTAGGGTCTCCACCTTGTTGATGCGCGCACAATGACGAGCATCTCCTTATCATATGTTGACTTATTTTGATAGAAGGGAGATAATGTCTTGCTAGTGTATACGAGTCGTCGACCATCTTGCATGAGAATGACTCCAATTCTGACTCCAAATGCGTCGGCCTCAATAACGAAGGGTTGGTTGAAATCTGGTAGTGTTAGCGCCGGCGTCGTCGTCATGGCTGCCTTAAGTTTGTCGAAGGCAGCGGAGGCTCTGTCTAACCATTGGAAGACATCTTTTTCTATTAAGGAAGTAAGTGGTGCACTAATCTTTCCATAGTTTTTCATGAACTTGCGGTAGTAGCCTGTTAAACCCAGAAAGCCATATAGCAATTTTATGTTTCTCGGGGTCGGCCAGTTTTGCATTGCTCCAATTTTGAAGGGGTCCACTGCCAAACCTTCCTCTAATATGATATGCCCAAGATATTCCACCTTCTGTTGAAGAAAGCAAAAATTCGTAGTGGTTGTTGTGTGTTCAAAAGGTGGTTTTCGGTATGTCTTCTTCGCACACTCATATTTGATGATACCCGGATCAAAGGTCCAGCTTTGTAAAGATTTGTACTCCCTTTAATCTAGCAATTCATCGGCTATTGGAATAAGGTATTTGTCCTTGATGGTTATGCCATTGAGAGCTCGGTAATCAACGCATATTCGTCATGTTCCGTCCTTCTTGCATACAAGTAGCACCAATGAAGAATAGAGGTTGCAACTTGGCCGAATAACTCCTGTTTCGAGCATCTCTTTTACAATCCTTTCTATTTCATCCTTCTGGAGATCTGGATACCGATATGGCTGAGTATTTGCTGGAGATTTGACTGAAAAAATCATTGTACAATGATCATGCCGACGAGTAAGAGGTAGGTTGTGCGGCTCGTCAAATATATCTGAAAATTCAGCAAGCCAAGGAAATAGGTTTGGATCTTCAAATTCTATTGGCTCTCCTTTAATTTGCTGCTCAATTTGTACCAAAAAGCCTCTGCATGCTTTATGCAAAACCTTCTCCATTTGTTGTGTGCAAATCATCGTTACGTCGCCCTCACGTTTCCCATGCAGTATCACCTGTTTCTTCTTATTGTAAAATTTTATAATTAGTTGCATAAAATTCCAAGAAATATCACCTAATGTCATCAACCATTTAATTCTGAGTATGGCCTCATGATCATCAAGAGGGAGGAGGAAGAAATCTGCAATTATCTCTTGGTCCTGCAGCAACAGTTTCACCTGCGGGCACCTATGATCACACTTCAAAATCCGTCCGTTGGCGACCTTAGTGACAAACTTGCTGCAATTCTCAATATATAAGTTCATATGGATAGCAACCTTACTGTTTAGGAAGTTATTAGTGCTGCCCGTGTCGATGAGAACAGTGATCGGTTGTTGTTTAAGATGGCCTCCAACTTTCATCGTTTGCGGGTTTGAGTAGCCAGCTAGTGTATGTACCGTAACTTCGATTGGTTGTGGCTCTTCTTTTGCATCTTCTTCTTCATGTTCAATGCTCTCTTCTAGATGTTCAATGATCTCTTCTTATATCGGTTCAATCATAAGAAGTCCCGCTTTACTACAGCGATGCTCACGGCTCCACAGCTCATCACAATGCCAACATAACCCCTTCGCATATCGCTCCCGAAACTCTTCTCTTATTAACCTCTTTGGTGTAGGGACTTGGTCGACAATAGGGAGGGCTGAGGGCTTCAATATTACTGGTTGAGGAGCGACCCTAGTCCTCCGAGCTTCATGGTTCAATTGCTCCTCTTGATGTCATGCGAAAGAGATGGCTGCCATAAGCGTATACGATTGTCGTGCTTTAACTTCTCCTCGAATCTCTAGCTTCAAGCCCTCAATGAAGGTCCTCAATAGCTATTTTTGAGACCAATCATGAGTTTGATTATATAACCTTTCAAACCTGGTTTGGTACTCCTGAATGGTAGAGGTTTGTCGGATCTTTGCTAGTTGTCCGTCAATATTCTCGTAATCGATTAGTCTGAAGCGGATCAGCAGTCCTTCTTTGAATTGTCGCCATGAAAGGACTCCATAAGTATGTTCAAACCAGTCAAACCATTGTATAGCATCCCCTTCAAGATGTATAGCTGCAATTTTCACCATAGATGCATCCGCGGTTTTATGGTACCGAAAATATCGCTCCTCGCGCGAGATCCAACCAATTGGGTCTCCTTCTTCCCATCTAGGGAAGTCCACTCTCATGCATGGATAGTTGGGGTTGGTCATAGAGCTTCCCCAATCTGAGTTCGGTAAAGAGCGTTCGAATCTTATCCTCCATTCGCGCCTCCAAGGCTTCGAATTTAGCATTGATTGTCTCCTTAGATGCCATAGTATATGCCTCCAAATCTATGATGTTAAGATATCTCTTTGGTTGTTAGGTTAAAGGCATGTATAGGTTGAGAGAAGTGATGGTCGAAAGGGTTGGTGGATCGGTGGATGTAGGCTACGATTTAGGCTTGTTTTGTGGCAGTTTTGGGTGCAATTTGAGGGTGTGGTTTAGTGGAGTTTTAGGGCTGTGGATGAAAGTGTTGGATCTGTGGTAGATGGCAGCAAAGGTTTGATATAAATCAGTGGAAGTTGCAGCAAGTATGTGCTGTCTTGTAAGAATAGAATTGTTGTCGAAGAAACAATGGTTTCTCGATGTAATTTCTACCAAAAACTTAAGAGAATTGAGGAGGGAATTGATAGCAAAATCACAGATTATATGACAGCAAGGATGTCTAATTTAATCAAGAGAATTTCGACAGTATAACAGCAAGAAAATTGGTGCAAGTTGCGATAGCAGAATTATCGTCGAAAAATTTTAGCGGGATATGATAAAAATTTATAGTAACACAAAATCATTTTTAGAGATGAATTCCTTAATATATCAATCTTAGATGGAAGCCAAGATGATCTATGAAGTGTATAAGAAATTTCATTCAAAAAAAGATTACAAATAGATGGGTTACGGCAACAATATGCCGCTGAAATTTTTTGCAGCACATATTTTTAAGTATAGCAGATTGGACGTAAAAGATCAGTGGTTTATATTGAGAATTTTTTGATGAAACTAAAGGGAAATCCACTGTTAGGAAGTGTCAAAGCTATCATAAAAATTTTGTATAGATTTGGATAGAAACAATATAGTATCAAAATCAAACAAACAGTGTTATGCGGCTGAAATTTTACAGTGCATATTTTCAAGTATAGTAGATTAGACATAAAAGATCAATTGTTTATATTGAGAATTTTTTGAAAAACCCAAAGAGAAATCTGCTGTTAGGAAGTGTCAAAGATGTCATAAAAATTTCATAGAAATTTGGATAGAAAAAGCACAGTAGCAAGATCAAACAGATGGTGCTATGCGGTTGGAGTTCTGCAATGTATCTTTCGTCGTAGAGATGAAAACTTTGTGACGAACGGTTTATGTAGCAATATTGGAACAGTTTTTTTTTTTTTGGATTTTCAAATAAGGATAACTAAATTGCAACAGCAGTAAGGTAGGAAACCAGAACCTGTTGCAATTCACGGGGAGATCAAAGGATGATCTGCGGTGGTGGAGATGATGGTGGAATGTGGCGACGATCTTTTAAGCAATTGTGGGAATTGCTTAGGGCGGTTGTGGAGGGTTGATGGATGGCAGTGGAAGGGCAGCGAGATGCCAAGAACACTGCTCTGATACCAGGTGTTAGAACCCTTACAGATTCTAAACTTGGGGTTGATCTCTTTAGGGGATCGGCCTCCTTGGAACTCTATAGGGGTTCCTCCCTCCAAGTTGCTGCTCAAATGCTGCAGAAAAGATTCATCTACTGCATATGAAAAGAGGTGAAATACATGACTATTTATAGGGCTTCTAAACCCTAACTCCTAATAGGACTTTTACTTAAGACTCCTACTTCTAAACAACTCCTAATAGGACTCCTACTCAAGACTCCTACTTCTAACCAACTCCTAATATGACTCCTACTCAAGACTCCTATTCCTTTACAACTCCTTATTCTTCTCTAAGAAATAACCTTCTAACCCTAGCCGGCCACTTCAGCTCTTTAATAGAGGTCGGCTTAGGTAGGTTTTACATAAATGTCCCTCTCAATTAGGACTCTCCTAACTAGAGTCCTAACAACCATCTCCTGGGCGGTGCCACCGCCGACCCTAGCGGTGCCACCACCGACCCTAGCGGTGCCACCGCTAGGCAGGAATTCTGGTCCGAATGGGTTGATCCATTCGGCCCAATTTGGGTCTATCAAGGGCCCAGTTGCCTGTTAGAACCCTTGCAGATTCTAAACTTGGGGTTGATCTCTTTAGGGGATCGGCCTCCTTGGAACTCTATAGGGGTTCCTCCCTCCAAGTTGCTGCTCAAAGGCTGCATAAAAGATTCATCTATTGCTTCTGAAAAGAGAACGAATACATAGCTATTTATAGGGCTTCTAAACCCTAACTCCTAATAGGACTCCTACTTAAGACTCTTACTTCTAACCAACTCCTAGTAGGACTTCTAGTCAAGACTCCTATTCCCTTACAACTCCTAATTCTTCTCTAAGAAAGCACCTCCTACATGAATGCCCCTCTCAATTAGGACTTTCCTAGCTAGAGTCATAACAGAATGTCCCTCTCAATTAGGACTCTCTTAGCTAGAGTCCTAACAGTTTTACATAAATATCCCTCTCAATTAGGACTCTCCAAGCTAGAGTCCTAACAGACCCGTCCTCTTCAAATCAGCCTTGTCCTCGAGGCTGATGATTCATGAATTCTGGAAATTTGATCTTCATGTCGTCATAGTTCTCCCAAGTGGCATCTTCTATTGGTAGGTTCGCCCACTGTATTAGCACTTCATTAGTAGGTCATCGTCGTCGAGTCACGATCCGTCGATCAATAATGGCACTTGGCAGGGTCTGGAGTTCTATTTGGGTAGTCATATTTGGTGGATGGTTTTGGGCTGTCTCCAAGCACCTATTTAAAACTTCTGTCTGGCTGTTGGTTTGTGGGTGATATGTCATACTCCTTTTCAATTTAGTACCCTGCATATGGAATAACTTTGTCCAAAATCTGCTCTTGAAGATGCAAGTAGAATTTGTCACAAGCACAATGCGTCCCTTATAGCATAATTCTTTTGAGTCCCGATTGTAATGAGCCACGGAGCTTGGTGCTTCCTCTAATTTTTTTTGTATCTTACTGGTCTCCGAATCTTCCTGCCATTCCATCTTAATATCCTCAAGGAAGTCGCTGGTTGGAAGTAAAACGATCGAAATTTCAACTTGCTCGGGTAGCTGCGAAAGCGCATCTGCAAGAACATTTTCTTTCCCCTTTTTGTAAGTTATTTCAAAATCAAGTCTAAGAAGTTTTGTTACCCATTTTTGCTGCTCAGGAGATGGTATCTTTCGCTCCAAAAAGTACTTGAGGCTTTTATGGTCGGTTTTATTTTAAAATCGTCGACCAATCAAGTAGGGTCTCCACCTCGTTGCTGTGCACACAATGACGAGCATCTCCTTATCATATGTTGACTTATTTTGATGGGAGGGAGATAATGCCTTGCTAGTGTATGCGAGTGGTCGACCATCTTGCATGAGAATGGCTCCAATTCTGACTCCAGATGTGTCGGCCTCAATAATGAAGGGTCGGTTGAAATCTGGTAGTGTTAGCACCGGCGTTGTCGTCATGGCTGCCTTAAGTTTGTCGAAGGCCGTGGAGGCTCTATCCAACCATTGGAGGACATCTTTTTTCAGTAAGGAAGTAAGTGGTGCACTGATCTTTCCATAGTTTTTCACGAACTTGCGGTAGTAGCCTGTTAAACCCAGAAAGCCATATAGCAATTTTATTTTTCTCGGGGTCAGCCAGTTTTGCATTGCTCCAATTTTGAAGGGGTCCACCGTTACACCTTCCTCTGATATGATATGCCCAAGATATCCCAACTTTTGTTGAAGAAAGTAAAAATTTCTAGTGGCCGTTGTGTGTTCGAAAGGCAGTTTTCGGTATGACTTCTTCGTACACTCGTATTTGATAATACCCGGATCAAAGGTCCATCTTTGTGAAGATTTGTGCTCCCTTTCTGTCACGCCCCCCCCCCCCCCCCCCGAATTTAGTTCTAATTTATGAGGTGTGAACTTAACTCAAGATTTATAATATTATAATTTAACAAACAATCCAGGATCCAATCACACATTTGAGGTCACTAAGAAAAACATTCAAGTCATTCATCTCTACAATCCACAATTCACAAAACCTGTGCAGTTTATAATCATACATCATGTCACTAGAAGATTCCTAAAATCCAAAAGCAACTTAATTAAACCATAACTATATCATAAATCCATAAGCGCGGTAATTAATGCAATCACAAAACCAACATGTGCTACATGTTTATATCAGTACACAATTTAGACTAAACATTTCCAAAATCCTGACATAAGAGGTACTTTTCAAATATTTACAAGATACATCAATCTAGATTTGTCATTGATATTTCATTACACCCAAAAAGAACTTATACAACCTCAACCTATCAAGTACAAAATATTTGCCCCAAAATCTTCTAGTCTTCCACTGCCTCAACCCAATTTACACATTTTAGTGAGCGATAAGCTATCCTGAAAAATTTATATAGCAACGGGGTGAGCATATAAAGCTCAGCAAATGACCAACATATCTATAGTAAAGAGGATAGTTTTCAAACAAATGAGGTATCAAAATACAAAGCAGAGATACAGGATGAAATAGTAGCATGCTTTGTTTGAATGCAGAATTACAATATCATATCGTTCGAAGCACGTTTTATTCATACAATCGAGGAAAGGAAATTGGAGCATATCATTGGCATAAGGAGCATATCGATGACATATGGTAATTTCAAGGCATAACAAAGACGTAAGGAGCATTTTGGATACCATGAAAGCAGAATTACGATGTCATTTCGTTCGAAGCACGTTTTGTTTATACAATCGAGGAAAGATAATTGGAGTATATCATTGGCATAAGGAGCATATCGATGACATATGGTAGTTTTCAAGGTATAACAAAGACTTATAACATTTCATAAATATATCAAAGAACAAAACATGAATAGAAGCTCAAATGTCACATGACGATGCAAACATATCAATCTTATCCAAAGCATGTACAGAAACACATAACCAAAGCTCTGGATATCATATCAAACATACAGAAGGTGTAGTGGGATCTCAGTCAGAATGTGATTCATCCATTTCTGAATGACCACCTGACAAAAGTCTCCCACGTTTGGGAGCTCCATCCACCCACGTCTAGGTGAAGTCAAAGGGGGCCGGCAGAGCATCGCAGGCTCTAAGCACATACCCACATAGCGGGCAACAAGTGCATATCCCACATAGCGGGATCCCACATAGCGGGCAACAAGCGCATATCCTTTACCATTTCTGGCAAGGGTCCAGACAATCCCACACACCAGAGTACAAGAGGGCAGTTTTACCAATAAGCAGCATATATCGGAATCACACGCGGAACAACAAAGCGTACATGTGCCTTTACGAGTCAATCCGAAGTAAGCAATAATCTTTCACAAGTATATTCAGATTTGAAAGGAAGCAAAAGCAAAAGCATACAAGGATTTCAAGAAATCACATATAGCTCAATTGAAATAAGAAAGTTAGGTGAATACAATGGCCAACGAAATGAAACTGGAAGAGGCACATTTCAAAAGCAAATGCGGAACAATGGGATGCATGTGCCGAATTACGATGCAAACATGAACTTTAGATGATAGCTGCAGATATACAAATAAATAAAGGACTAAAGTATACAGGAATTTAAGATAATAATGTAAAGCTTAACTGAAGTAAGAGTTTTTGCCAAAATCGATTTCCAAAGGAAAGTAACAAGGAAAGCCGAAATCGACCAAAGCTCGATTCTGGCAGAATTTGATAGGAACATTGTATGAACTATTTGGATAACCAATTATGCTCCAATTTATACAAAATAGGTGTCATTAGAAAGCTTTGTCAATCTAGTTTTATACAAATCAAGTTTTACAAGATTTGGAATTTACAACCGGGAGTTACAGATAATTTCGCAGTGAAAGGTCTGAAAATATTAGCTCTGTTTTACTGAATCCATAGGGTCGATGAAAGCAGATGTTTCAGTTAGCAATTGTACTCCAAAAATTTCAAGTCATGTATATACAGAAAGAAATTTGAGTCTAGCTTCGAATAAAACATACTTTGTATGAATCTGAGTTCACAACAGAAAGTTATAAGTAGTTAAGCAACAAGAGGTTAGAAATTTCGGTCCCTGTTTTGCAGAATCTGTAGGGTTAATTTAAACAGAAGTCTTAGTAGGCATTTAAACTCCAAATCATTCGATCTTTATATCAAAATAAAGATTTTCTTGTCTAGTTTCAAATGGAATAGGTTTTGTCTAAATCAGAGTTTATTACAAAATGTTATGACCGAAACATTGCATAGAGGTCAGATTACCGAAAAATTACAGATTCATAACTTTATATCAAAACGAAAGAAGGTCTGGTTCCCAGTTGAAATCTTTCAAATTTTACAGAATAAAAATGAAAATA
The DNA here is from genome assembly GCF_036884655.1 of Musa acuminata AAA Group. Lineage (NCBI taxonomy): Eukaryota > Viridiplantae > Streptophyta > Magnoliopsida > Zingiberales > Musaceae > Musa > Musa acuminata. The sequence goes on along the minus strand of NC_088344.1, from coordinate 19,191,220 downwards.
GAGATTAAGGTTACTGTGGGATTGGGTTAGAACACTTGCCTTCAAATTATTTGAATCCCAAATGTGAGAAAATTGATGAAAAACCTCAAGCTCTTCTTCTTCTTCTTCTTCTTCTTCTTCTTCTCTCAAACTCACGTTGGCTGCAACTCTTCAGGTTTGTTTTCTTTAACCTTTCATCTAATTATTTAGGTTTTGGCTAATACAAAAGTTGCAAGGTGTCATGCATGCATGAAAGGGGCTAGGTGTCATCTTTAGAGCAAAGATAAGTGGCACCAACCTTATGTTAGTTAGTGACACATGTCCACTATATATATATATATATATTTTTTTTCTAACTTAAATCTGAATCTTTCATAAATTATATCAAACTTCTAATATTTACTTTTAGGTCCCTAGCCATAAACCTTTAATATAATATCATTTAATATAAAATAATTATTAAATAATCCTTATTTTTACAAACAAACCTTTTACTAAATTTTTAAAAATGGGGGATGTTACACTCTCCCCTCCTTAAAAAAAATTTAGTCCTCTAAATTTATCATACCTCATTCGACGAAAAGATGAGGATAAGCTTTCATCATTTCTTCCTCAAGCTCCCAAGTTGTTTCCTCTCCAGAATGATATCTCCAGATCACTTTAACTAAAGGGATAACCCGATTCCTCAAGATCTTTTCTTTTTTATCAACAATCTGAGTGGGCTCTTCCACATAAGACAAGTCTTTATCAATCACCATCGGCTCATACTTAATGATATGAGAGGGATCAGGTATATACTTTCTGATCATTGAAACATGAAATATATCATGGATATGGCACAATGATGGTGGCAAGGCAATCCTGTAAGCGACAGAACCAACCCTCTCAAGAATCTCAAAAGGTCCAATAAATCTTGAGTTTAACTTTCCTTTCTTCCCAAATCTTACAATGCCTTTAGAAGGGGAGACATTCAGGAATACAAAATCCCCGATTTGAAACTCAATATTTCATATTCTGTTATCAACATAACTCTTTTGACGACTCTGAGCAGTCTTTAACCTTTTTTCTTATATGTTGAATTTTCTCAATAGTCTCTTGTACTTTTTCTGATGCTAATAACTTTCTGTCGCCAATTTCTTCCCAACATATAGGCGTCCTGCACTTTCGCCCATATAAAGCTTCATAAGGAGCCATCTGAATACTTGAATGATAACTATTATTGTAAGTGAACTCAATAAGAGAGATATCTTTATCCCATTCACCTTTCCAATCCATAACATAGGCTCGAAGCAAATCCTCAAGTGTTTGAATGGTTCTTTCTGATTGACCATCAGTTTGAGGGTGATAAGCAGTGCTAAACTTGACTTTAGTGCCAATAGATTCCCGTAACCTTCTCTAAAATCTAGATAGAAATCTGGAGTCTCTGTCAGAGATTATCTCCTTTGGAACACCATGAAGTCTTACTATTTCATTTATATATATAAATCTGTAAGCCTATCAAAAGAATAAGTCATATTGATCGGTAGGAAATGTGCAGATTTCGTTAACCTATCAATGATAACCCAAATAGCATCATGCTTTATAGATGTTCGGGGTAGTCCTGAAATAAAGTCCATGGCAATACATTCACATTTCCATTAAGGAATATCTAAAGGTTGCAACAAACCTCTAGGTCTTTGGTGTTCTGCTTTGATTTGCTGACAAGTCAAACACTTTGAAACATATATTGCAATCTCCTTCTTCATGCCTTCTCACCAATAATGACTTTGGAGATCTCTATACATCTTAGTGCTACCAGGATGCATGGTGTACTTTGAATTATGACCATCTCTTAGGATTTGATTTTTGATATCTGAGTCATTTTGAACATATATTCTATTCCCTAATCTCAATAGGCCATCCTCTGAAACTCGAAAATTCAGTTTCAATCCCTTTTCTACTTCATTCCTTAAGCAGATCAAGCATCGATCACGTAGTTGTCCTCCTTTAATTTGTTGAATGAGATCAGATTGGATGGAGGTCATTAATATCATTGAGTCTTGCCCTTTTCTCAACATTCAAATCATAATTCTCTTCTAATAACTTCCATTGCTTCACAACCAAAGTCGCTATAAAACTTGTAGATTTTCTACTAAGGGCCTATGCTACAACATTAGCTTTACCCAGGTGATAACGAATGGTACAATCATAATCCTTTAGAAGTTTTATCCATCTTCTTAACTAACACCGGAGCACCCCATGATGAAACACTAGCACCGGAGCACCCTTATCTAATAGTCCTTGTAGTTGCTTTTTCAATTCCACTTACTCAAGTGGTGTCATTCTATAAAGAGGCTTAGATATTGGAATTGTCCCAAGGACGAAATCAAAAGCAAATTCATCCTCTCTGTCTAGAGATAATCTAGGCAAGTCATCTTAAGATACATCAGGCAAGGAGGTGAATCATGCCCAATACTCTCAAAATAAAAGATGGGATGATCTAGTATACAAAAAGTGATCATTTTGTATCACAATCTATACTGGTATGATTGGAAGATAGTCAATCCATACTTAATATAATATCAAAACTCCAAATATCTAGGAGAACTAAATCAGTAAGAAGTTCGTGTTCTCCAATAGAAATCAAACAAGATGACCATATCGAGTTTGTTATCAAACAATCCCTAATAGTCGTATTTACATATAGCATATAATCCAGTGGCATAGGTTGAATACCCATGTGATAAGCAAAATATTACGAATCAAATCATAGATAAGACACATGGTCAAACAAATATTTGCATTCTTTCAGAAACATGAATAGTACCTTCAACCACTAATTCAAAAGCTTTAGAATCATATTCTGTGATAACATACACTCTGACATGGGCTGATGATTTATGCGGCAGTGATTCTTTCTTCTTGTCCAAAGGGCAATCTTTCATTTTATGATCCAAATTTTCATAAGCAAAATAGGCTCCAGTCATCTATAAATACAAACTTATTTCATAATTTAACTTGCATCATACACAGGATTGAATCTTTTGTGGTAACTTCCCTTTTCAAATCGATGATGTCTTGACCCTCTTATTATCACATTCAGATTCATTTCTTATCTTTTTTTTTTTTGGTAAACTTGTCCTTTCTATTCCTGTCCTTGATCTCCAAAAATTCTTTTGATCATCAGAATAATTTCGTGCATCAAATATCTTCTCCAATCACATCATCTATTTTTCTGCTACCAATGTATTAGGTTCACCATGCTTCTACTGCGCTACTCTGATTTAATATCCTCGATCAACCCTTTTACCGTACTTCATTAATCAAAAGCAGATGAAGTAGGAGGACTAAATGTCCTCGTCATCCTAGATTCCAAAAATGCATCAAAGAAAATTTTCACCAATCTCTATAGTTCACTAGACCTTAATATATTTTGCACGTCAATATATCAAATATTTCAGTGATCCTCAAACCATGCTCTGATACCACTCTGTCATGCCCCCCCCCCCCGAATTTAGTTCTAATTTAGGAGGTGTGAACCTAACTCAAGATTGATAATATTATAATTTAACAAACAATCCAGGATCCAATCACACATTTAAGGTCACTAAGAAAAACATTCAAGTCATTCATCTCTACAATCCACAATTCACAAAACCTGTGCAGTTTATAATCATACATCATGCCAATAGAAGATTCTTAAAATCCAAAAGCAACTTAATTAAACCATAACTATATCATAAATCCATAAGCGCGGTAATTAATGCAATCACAAAACCAACATGTACTACATGTTTATATCAGTACACAATTTAGACTTAACATTTCCAAAATCCTGACATAAGAGGTACTTTTCAAATATTTACAAGATACATCAATCTAGATTTGTCATTGATATTTCATTACACCGAAAAAGAACTTATATAACCTCAACCTATCAAGTACAAAATATTTGCCCCAAAATATTCTAGTCTTCCACTGCCTCAACCCAATTTACACATTTTAGTGAGCGATAAGCTATCCTGAAAAATATATATAGCAACGGGGTGAGCATATAAAGCTCAGCAAATGACTAACATATCCATAGCAAAGAGGATAGTTTTTAAACAAATGAGGTATCAAAATACAAAGCAGAGATACAGGATGAAATAGTAGCATGCTTTGTTTGAATGCAGAATTACAATATCATATCGTTCGAAGCACGTTTTATTCATACAATCGAGGAAAGGAAATTGGAGCATATCATTGGCATAAGGAGCATATCGATGACATATGGTAATTTCAAGGCATAACAAAGACGTAAGGAGCATTTTGGATACCATGAATGCAGAATTACGATGTCATTTCGTTCGAAGAACGTTTTGTTTATACAATCGAGGAAAGATAATTGGAGTATATCATTGGCATAAGGAGCATATCGATGACATATGGTAGTTTTCAAGGCATAACAAAGACTTATAACATTTCATAAATATATCAAAGAACAAAACATGAATATAAGCTCAAATGTCACATGACGATGCAAACATATCAATCTTATCCAAAGCATGTACAGAAACACATAAACAAAGCTCTGGATATCATATCAAACATACAGAAGGTGTAGTGGGATCTCAGTCAGAATGTGATTCATCCATTTCTGAATGACCACCTGACAAAAGTCTCCCACGTCTGGGAGCTCCATCCACCCACGCCTAGGTGAAGTCAAAGGGGGCCGGCAGAGCATCGCAGGCTCTAAGCACATACCCACATAGCGGGCAACAAGCGCATATCCCACATAGCGGGATCCCACATAGCAGGCAACAAGCGCATATCCTTTACCATTTCTGGCAAGGGTCCAGACAATCCCACACACCAGAGTACAAGAGGGCAGTTTTAACAATAAGCAGCATATATCGGAAGCACACGCGGAACAACAAAGTGTACATGTGCCTTTACGAGTCAATCCGAAGTAAGCAATAATCTTTCACAAGTATATTCAGATTTGAAAGGAAGCAAAAGCAAGAGCATACAAGGATTTAAAGAAATCACATATAGCTCAATTGAAATAAGAAAGTTAGGTGAATACAATGGCCAACGAAATGAAACTGGAAGAGGCACATTTCAAAAGCAAATGCGGAACAATGGGATGCATGTGCCGAATTACGATGCAAACATGAACTTTAGATGATAGCTGCAGATATACAAATAAATAAAGGACTAAAGTATACAGGAATTTAAGATAATAATGTAAAGCTTAACTAAAGTAAGAGTTTTTGCCAAAATCGATTTCCAAAGGAAAGTAACAAGGAAAGCCGAAATCGACCAAAGCTCGATTCTGGCAGAATTTGATAGGAACATTGTATAAACTATTTGGATAACCAATTATGCTCCAATTTATACAAAATAGGTGTCATTAGAAAGCTTTATCAATCTAGTTTTATGCAAATCAAGTTTTACAAGATTTGGAATTTACAACCGGGAGTTACAGATAATTTCGCAGCGAAAGGTCTGAAAATAATAGCTCTGTTTTACTGAATCCATAGGGTCGATGAAAGCAGATGTTTCAGTTAGCAATTGTACTCCAAAAATTTCAAATCAGGTATATATAGAAATCATTTTGAGTCTATCTTCGAATAAAACATACTTTGTATGAATCTGAGTTCACAACAGAAAGTTATAAGTAGTTAAGCAACAAGAGGTCAGAAATTTCGGTCCCTGTTTTGCAGAATCTGTAGGGTTAATTTAAACAGAAGTCTTAGTAGGCATTTAAACTCCAAATCATTCGATCTTTATATCAAAATAAAGATTTTCTTGTCTACTTTCAAATGGAATAGGTTTTGTCTAAATCAGAGTTTATTACAAAATGTTATGACCGAAACATTGCATAGAGGTCAGATTACCGAAAAATTACAGATTCATAACTTTATATCAAAACGAAAGAAGGTCTGGTTCCCAGTTGAAATCTTTCAAATTTTATAGAATAAAAATGAAAACAGAGATTAAGGTTACTGTGGGATTGGGTTAGAACACTTGCCTTCAAATTATTTGAATCCCAAATGTGAGAAAATTGATGAAAAACCTCAAGCTCTTCTTCTTCTTCTTCTTCTTCTTCTTCTTCTCTCAAACTCACGTTGGCTGCAACTCTTCAGGTTTGTTTTCTTTAACCTTTCATCTAATTATTTAGGTTTTGGCTAATACAAAAGTTGCAAGGTGTCATGCATGCATGAAAGGGGCTAGGTGTCATCTTTAGAGCAAAGATAAGTGGCACCAACCTTATGTTAGTTAGTGACACATGTCCACTATATATATATATATATTTTTTTTTTTTTCTAACTTAAATCTGAATCTTCCATAAATTATATCAAACTTTTAATATTTACTTTTAGGTCCCTAGCCATAAACCTTTAATATAATATCATTTAATATAAAAAATTATTAAATAATCCTTATTTTTACAAACAAACCTTTTACTAAATTTTTAAAAATGGGGGATGTTACACTTTCATATAGCAATTCATCTAGTACTGGAATAGGGTATTTATCCTTAATGGTTATGTTATTGAGAGCTCAGTAATCAACGCATATTCGCCATGTTCCGTCCTTCTTGTGTACAAGTAGCACCGGTGAAGAGTAGAGGTTGCAACTCGGCCGAATAACTCCTGTTTCGAACATCTCTTTTATAATCCTTTCTATTTCATCCTTCTGGAGATGTAGATACTGATATGGCCAAGTATTTACTGAAGATTTGCCTGGAAGAATCGTTATACAATGATCATGCCGATGGGTAAGAGGTAGGTTGCACGGTTCATCAAATATATTTGAAAATTTAGCAAGCAAAGAAAGTAGATTTAGATCTTCAAATTCTATTAGCTCTCCCTTAGTTTACTGCTCAAGTTGTACCAAAAAGCCACTGCATGCTTTATGCAAAACATTCTCCATTTGTTGTGTGTAAATCGTTGTTATGTCGCCCCCACGTTTCCCGTGCAATGTCACCTGTTTCTCCTTACTGTAAAATTTCATAATTAGTTTCATAAAATTCCAGAAAATATCACCTAATGTCATCAACCATTTAATTCTAAACATGGCCTCATGATTGTTAAGAGGGAGAAGGAAGAAATCTGCAATTATCTCTTGGTCCTTCAGCAATAGTTTCTCCTGCGGGCGCCTACGATCACAATTCAAAATCCGTCCGTTGATGACCTTAACATCAAGCTTGCAACAATTCTCGATAGGTAATGCTATCCGAACAACAAGCTTACTATATAGGAAGTTAGTAGTACTGCCCGTGTCGATGAGAACAGTGATCGGTTGTTGTTTGAGAAGGCCTCCAACTTTCATCGTTTGCGGGTTTGAGTAGCTGGCTAGTGCGTGTACTGTAACGTCAGTCGGTTGTGGCTCTTCTTTTGCATATTCTTCTTCATGTTCAAGGCTCTCTTTTGGATGTTCAATGACCTCTTCTTCTATCGATTCAATCATAAGAAGTCCTCTTTTACTACAGCGATGCTCACGGCACCACGGCTCGTCATAATGCCAACATAACCCCTTCGCATATCGCTCCCAAAGCTCTTCTCCTGTTAACCTCTTTGGTGCAGGGACTTGGTCGACAGTAGGGGGGGCTGAGGGCTTCAATATTACTGGTTGAGGAACAACCCTAGTCCTCCGAGCTTCATGGTTCAATTGCTCCTCTTGATGTCGTGCGAAAGAGATGGCTGCCATAAGCGTATACGGTTGTCGCGCTTTAACTTCTCCTCGGATCTCCGGCTTCAAGCCCTCAATGAAGGTCCTCAATAGCTGTTTTTGAGACCAATCATGAATTTGATTAGATAACCTTTCAAACCTGGTTTGGTACTCCTGAATGGTGGAGGTTTGTTGGATCTTTGCTAGTTGTTCGTCAATATTCTCGTAATCGGTTGGTCTGAAGCGAATCAGCAGCCCTTCTTTGAATTGACGCCATGAAAGGACTCCATAAGTATGTTCAAACCAGTCAAACCACTGTATAGCATCCCCTTCAAGATGTATAGCTGTAATTTTCACCATAGATACATCCGCGGTTTTGTGGTACCGAAAATATTGCTCCGCGCGCGAGATCCAACCAATCGGGTCTCCTTCCCATCTAGGGAAGTCCACTCTTATGCATGGATAGTTGGGGTTGGTCATAGAGCCTACCCTCCCTTGGAAGTCATCTCTTCGGGCTTTGTGTGATTGGGCAAAGCTCTCTCCTTGATATGATTTCTTCGGGCTTAGTGGTCGGCCCAATCTGAGTTCGGTAAAGAGCGTCCGAATCTTATCCTCCATTCGCACCTCCAAGGCTTCGAATTTAGCATTAATTACCTCCTTAGATGCCATAGTATATGGCCCCAAATCAATAATGTTAAGATCTCTCTTTTGCTGTTGGGTTAAAGGCATGTATAGGTTGAGAGAATTGATGGTCGAAAGTGTTGGTGGATTGGTGGATGTAGGCTGCGGTTTAGGCTTGTTTTGTGGCTGTTTTGGGTGCAGTTTGAGGGTGTGGTTTAGTAGAGTTTTAGGGATGTGGATGAAAGTTTTGGATCTATGGTAGATGGTAGCAAAGGTTTGACAGAAATCCGTGGAAGTTGCAGCAAGTATGTGCTGTCTTGTAAGAGTAGAATTGTCGTCGAAGAAACAACGGTTTCTCGACGTAATTTCCACCAAAAACTTGAGAGAATTGAGGAGGGAATTGATAGCAAAATCACAGTTTATATGACAGCAAGGATATCTAATTTAATTATCAAAATTTCGGCAGTATAACAACAAAGAAATTGGTGCAAGTTGCAATTGCAGAATTATCATCGAAAAATTTCAGCGGGCTACGATGAAAATTTGCAGCAACATAAAATCGTTTTTAGAGATGAATTTCTTAATAGATCAATCTTAAATGGAAGCCAAGATGATATATGAAGTCTATAAGAAATTTCATTCAAAAAATATTGCAAATAGATGGGTTAAGGCAACGATATGCAGCTGAAATTTTCTGCAACATAGATTTTCAAGTGCAGCAGATTGGACATAAAAGATCAGTAGTTTATATTGAGAATTTTTCGATAAAACCAAAGGGAAATATACTGTTATGAAGTGTCAAAGATGTCATAAAAATTTCATAGAAATTTGGAAAGAAAAAGAATAGTAGCAAGATCAAACAGATGGTGCTATGCGGCTTGAATTCTGCAATTCAAGTGTAGCAGATTGGACATAAAAGATCAGTAGTTTATATTGAGAATTTTTTGATGAAACCAAAGGGAAATCCACTGTTAGGAAGTGTCAAAGATGTCATAAAAATTTCACAGAAATTTGGATAGAAAAAGCATAGTAGCAAGATCAAACAGTTGGTGCTATGCGGCTGAAATTCTGCAATGTATCTTTCGTCGTAGAGATGAAAACTTTGTGACGAAAAGTTTATGCAGCAATATAAGAACGATTTTTTTTTTTTTTTTGATTTTTGAATAAGGATAACTAAATTGCAGCAAAAGTAAGGTAGGAAACTAGAACCTGTTGCAATTCACGGGGAGATCAAAGGATGATCTGCGGTGGTAGAGATGATGGCGGAATTCGGTGACGATCTTTTAAGCAATTGTGGGAATTGCTTTGGATGGTTGTGGAGGGTTGATGGATGGCTGTGGAAGGGTAGCGAGACACCAAGAACGCTGCTCTGATACCAGGTGTTAGAACCCCTGCAGATTCTAAACTTGGGGTTGATCTCTTTAGGGGATCGGCCTCCTTAGAACTCTATAAGGGTTCCTCCCTCCAAGTTGCTGCTCAAAGGCTGCATAAAAGATTCATCTAATGCTTATAAAAAGAGAAGGAATATATGGCTATTTATAGGGCTTCTAAACCCTAACTCCTAATAGGACTCCTACTTAAGACTCTTACTTCTAACCAACTCCTAGTAGGACTCCTAGTCAAGACTCCTATTCCCTTACAACTCCTAATTCTTCTCTAAGAAAATACTTCCTACATGAATGCCCCTCTCAATTAGGACTCTCCTAGCTAGAGTCATAACAGAATGTCCCTCTCAATTAGGATTCTCTTAGCTAGAGTCCTAACAATTTTACATGAATGTCCCTCTCAATTAGGACTCTCCAAGCTAGAGTCTAAACATTGCCCCAAGATTAAGTTAATGGGATCACCTCCTATTTCTAACTTAATCATCGTGCTAACTACGATATTTCTTAAGACATTTACTGCAACTTGCTCCAGTGCATCAATCACTTCTTCCGGTGAGCTTCCAACGAACTTCCGTCGATCATCCGATGAACCCTCGGTGATGCTCCTGCGGACTTCAGGTAAACACCTGGACTTGCGACGATCCACTTGGCAAGTTCCGACGAGCTTCTTTTGGCAAGCTCCTGGACATCTCGGATTTGTTCCCGCAGAACCTCCGACGACCGTCTGGACTTCCGTCGAACTCTCGAAGTCCCAACGTGATCATAGTCTTGACTCTGGCCCAACTCCTGCTGCATGTCTTTCTTCCATAGTAGTTAATCCTGCACATGTAAAACCAAACTTCGATCGAGACAATTAATCCTAAGCAATTAACCAAGTTGTTCGGCATGTCATTGGTCCCTCGACGCTTCGTCCGATTCTTCGGCACATCGTCCTCTTCTGTGGCCTATTGCCCAATCGACCAGTTGACTCCGCAACTCCGATATCCTAGGCGCAATACCCGCTCTTCTTGGCCCGATGCCCGAGTCCACGGCCTGAAGCCTTCTGTCGATACGTCTATCGATCCACCGACCCAACGTCCAATCTTCTGACATGTTCCTCCGGCACAACATGATTTTTCCTGCTTTAATTGTATCACCCTGATCGAAGCATCCTGCATCACTCAAAACGTAGATTAAATAGTAAACATATATCAAGTGGTTTCATCATCAAAATACGAGATTCAACAAGATTCTCACAACTATGGATTTACGATGTGGTTATGATTTAGTTAGTTGCCTTTGGATTATTGAATCTCGTATTTTGATGATGAAACCAATTGATAATTATGTTTATATTTTAATCTGCGTTTTAAGTGACGCAGGATGCCTCGATCAGGATGAGACAATTAAACCAGGAAAAATCATGTTGTGCTGGAGGAACATGTCAGAAGATTGGACGTCGGGCCGATGGATCGATCGACGTATCGACAGAAGGCTTCGGGCCATGGACTTGGGCATTGGGCCAAGAAGAGCGGGTATTGCGCCAAGGATATCGGAGTTACAGAGTCAACTAGCCGATTGGCCAATAGGCCGTAGGAGAGGACGATGCACCGAAGAATCGAACGAAGCGTCGAGGGACTAATGACATGCCGGACGACTTAGTTAATTTCTTAGGATTAATTGTCTCGATCGAAGTTTTGTTTTAAGTGTGCAGGATTAACTACAATGAAAGAAAGACATGCAGCAGGAGTTACGCTGGAGTCAAGTCTATGATCACGTTGGGAGTTCGAGAGCTCGGCGGAAGTCCGGACGGTCGTCGGAGGTTCTGCGGGAACAAATCTGAGAAGTCCAAGAGCTTGCCAAAACAAGCTCGTCGGAACTCGCCAAGATCAAATCGTGAAGTCTCGGAGCTTCCCGGAAGTCCGCAGAATGGTTTCCAAGAGTTTTATCGGAAGACCGCCGGAAGTTCGCCGGAAGCTCACCGGAAGAAGTCTTGACTTACGGACTTTGTAATAGCTTAGGAAATGTCTTTAAATTCATAGTTAGCACGTTAATTAGGGTTAGGATTAGGTGTTAATCCTATAACTCACGTAGGGGCCAATGGGGCCCGTGTTCGGACTGGTTTGGGCCAAGTTTGGAGCCCAACCAGTGAGCTGAAATAGTGTAGGCGGTGGCACCGCCTAGGAGAGGGTCTCCTAGGAAAGCTGGGCAGTGCAACTGCCCCAGGCAGGTAGTGGCACCGCTTGGGCTCAGTCTCCAAGCGAGACTGGGTGGTGCAACCGCCTCTGACAGAGGTGCAACTGCCTGAGCTCGGTCTCCGAGCTCTGGTTGGGTAGTGCAACTGCCCCAGTCAGGCAGTGGCACCGCCTGAGCTTAGTCTCCGAGCTCTGGCAGGAGGTGCAACCACCCCTGACAGGAGGTGGCACCACCCAGAGGCTTAGTCTTCGAGCTCTGCTAGGTGATGCAACCGCTAGACCCCGGAATTTCGGGAATTGATAGTTTTAAGCTCGGAATTTAAACTAGTTTGGGGCCTATAAATACCCCACTCTTTCAGCAATGAAAGGGCAGCCAAAACCACCAAAATCCTAATCTTACTCTGTGATTTTTAGAGCTCAAAAGTGTTGTATGAGTTAAAAGTTCTTCTCTCTCTTTTCTTCCAAGTTCTTATCTTTCAAGAGAGGAGAGAAAATTCTGTAAGGGTTGTCTCCTAAGCCGATCAAAAGGAGTGAAACTGTAAAAGGGTGGTTGGCCTTCGCCTATTGAAGGAAGGCCTCTAGTGGACGTCGGTGTCCTCATCGGTGGAGGAAGCCAGAAGTGGATGTAGGTCAAGATTGACCGAACCACTCTAAAATCGCGATGCTCTCTGGTTTGCATTTACTTTGAGCATATTATCTTTACTGCAAACCTCCTCAATAGCTTACTGCCTTCTGCGAATTTATGATCGTGATTCAAAGTTTAGTATTTTCCGAATCGGTGTTTAGACATAAATCAGTTTTATCGTATGAACATCATATTTCAATTTGCGTTTACATTCTGATTTCCATCATAACTGCAAACTACCCTTATAGATTCGCTTTAACTGCATCTTGCTTGATCACAAGTTAAAGTGATTTACGAATCGGCTTTTCTACCGAAATCATTCTTATCGTACGAATGCAGTTTTAATCGTTGAAAGTTTTCCGCTGCACTAATTCACCCCCCCCCCCCTTCTTAGTGCTCTTAATCCTAACAATTGGTATTAGAGTCCGGTATTTCTCATTTTGGATTTACACTTGAGAGAAATGGCTCTTCATGGCTTTCAAGAGGGCTTATCGGTTGTTCGTCCACCGTTGTTTAACGGATTGAACTACACTTACTGGAAAACTCGAATGAGAGTTTTCTTGATTTCTATGAATTTGGATTTATGAAATATTGTTGAAAATAGTTTTCAACTTCCCTCTAAACCGATGAACGAATGGTCGGATTTGGAGAAGAAGTATTTTTCTTTAAACGCAAAGGCTATGAATGCTTTATTTTGCGCTTTGGATAAAAATGAGTTCAATCGGGTTTCTTTGTGCGAAACGGCTTTTGACATATGGCACACTCTTGAAATCACACACGAAGGCCCTTCTAGAGTTAAAGATTCGAAAATCAACTTTTTGAAGCATGATTTCGAGCTTTTTCAAATCAAGCCAAGCGAAACCATTGGTGACATGTACACCCGTTTTATGGATGTCGTCAATGGTTTAAGAGCTCTTGGCAAATGTTTTTCTGATTTTGAACGCGTAAACAAGATTTTGTGTTATCTTTCTAAGAAGTGGGATTCAAAAGTAACTGTAATATAAGAAGCTAAAAACCTAAACAACTTACCACTTGAAGAACTAATTGGTTCGTTGATGACATATGAAATGGTGCACAATGCACATGATGAACATGATGAACAAAACAACCTTCCAAAGAACATGAAGGATTTGGAACCCTGGACAAATGAATACCACTTGAGCGATGACTCAAGTGATGAGGACATTGATGAACTTGAACTTCGAACACTAAATCTTAATAAGTTTATTAAATAAAAAACTAAAATAAACAATGAACTTGAATGGAGGAAGAAGCCAAAGAAGAAGAACACAAAGTGGGATGAATCGAACTCCTCCGAAAAAAAGGAGAAAATCAAGAAAGGCGAGGTGGCAAACTACGCCTTAACCGCTTTTAATGATAAGGTAATCGAAATCCCCCTGATTTATTTTGAAATTACTTGATGCTTTCATGATGTATTTTCTTTTTTAGTCTAGAATTAATTTTCTTGAAAATTACATATTTAAAAATAAAAATACAAAAATTATGATCATGCTAGTAATTTCGAAAATGATAATATTGTATATTTTATGATAAACAAACAAAATGACTTTGATTGAAAATATTAAATCATGGTTAAGAAGTAATAATGTATATCATGTTTGATTAACATTGTTGAATGAAATCATGTTTGATTTGAAGTAATGCATAATGATGTAATGAAAATATTAAATATTTTTGATACAATGATTGACAGTTTTATGCATGAGATTTTAAGTTATACATGATGATAAGCATGTGTTATTTTCATGAGTGTATTTGAAAAACATATTGCAAAACCATGTCCGAATGCATGAAAGTGTTAAATTTCATTTTCGGATTTTCTTGACAATAACAATTCATTTTTGAGAATCTATTGATCTTGATGGTTTTATGACGAAATTCATTTTTCGATCCTAAATGTTGATGCATGTTTTTATTTAACATAAATGAAAAAGCATGCTAACATGAAATCAAATACTTAAAAAAAAGGGAAAATATATTATCAATGAAATCATGAATCTACCTATGTTATGAATTTTGTGAACCATAAAAGTGATTTCGATGATTTAAATTTGAAATGAGTTTTATCAAAATCATGATATTGATTTCTTGGAATAACATGAGATTACCTTTGATGATCATTTTGATTCATGGAATTTTGGATTCATGACTTGGTCTTACATTTGTTTATCAGATGGTTAAAATCTTCATACTTTTGAATTCTTCCATTCTCCTTTCAAATTTTGAATTTATGCATGTTATATGTTGAAGATTTAAAACCATGTTTCGGTATCATGCATATCTAAAAAATATTGATGTGACAAATTGAATGAGTTGAAAATGAATGATGATTTTTCTCTTGAATATAACTTGTGATATTTTTTATATAAATCATCATTTTGATTTCTCGAAATTCGATACATGAGATTTTATTATAAATCAAAATTTCTTATTAATCGATTTTCTACGATTTTACTTGATATTCTGGAGATTTTCTAAATGAATCATGATTTTTCCTTGTGAGTTCTTGGAGTTATTACTTGATTTTCTTTTAAAACAAGATCTCTTCTTTGTACTCCTATGATTTTTCTTGATATTTTATTTAAAGAAGATATTTACTATATGAATCATGTCTTTTGATATTCAAATGATTTTATCCTTCGTGACATGATTTCTTTGTATTTATGGCTTGTATAGCTTGAAATGTTTTGGTATGATGCATGCAATGATGAAATATTCATGAAGTTAAAATGATGTATGCAATACTTATGATAATGATATACATGATGTATTTATTGCATATGATGTGTATCATGAATGCTTTAAATGATGAATGTTTGGTATCATTATCAACATGCTGATAAATACTTAAAAAATTTAATGTTTGAGTATCATGTATGATATGCCTATTAATGATGATTGATTTATTTTTTGGTATCGTGCATGAAAAATAAGGTTTTTGAAATTGTGTATGTTTTAATTTGAATATATAATGATGCACAAATAAGAATGATACTTACCTTTGTCATAATATGAAAATTAATATAAGGGTCTTCCCTTCTTTTTGATAATGACAAAGGGGGAGCAAGAATTTCTAGCGTGGACATTATGAAAAGAGGCAAACTAACTAGCTTGCACAATTCAAGATGAAAGCAAAAATTGCATTTCTCAAAAGAGAAGATGCAAATGTAACATTTGCCAAATTGTTTGCTTGCCTCATGTAAAACATTATCTCTTGCTAGTTTGGCATTTTGCTAGCTTGCACTTTGCAAAGAAAGCAAAAATGACACTTCTCAAAAGAGAAGAAAGAGCTTGTTATCTTGAACATCACAAGCTTGCCTATCTTAAGAAACAAAAATTGCAAAAGTGCTATCTTGCCTATCTCAAGAAGTAAAACTAGCAACTTAGACATTGCAATAAGAAGCAAGAATCATGAGCTTACACAAGAAAGCTATTTTGCATTTGCTTTTGAAATTTTTGCTAGCTTGTATATTGTGAAACTTACATATCGTAAAAATTGCTAGCTTGTAGTCTAAAGAGAAGCAAAAAGTTGCTATCTCAAAAGAAGCAAATGTGCTATCTTGCCTATCTCAAGAGGCAAAAATGCTAACTTGCACATCTAGCAAAACTTGACAAATTTGCATATTTCAAGAAGCAAGATTTCCATCACATCTAGCAAAACTTGACAAATTTGCATATCGTACGAACATCATATTTCAGTTTGCGCTTACATATTGATTTTCATCATAACTGCAAACTGCCCTTATAGATTCGCTTTAACTGCATCTTGCTTGATCACAAGTTAAAGTGATTTACGAATCAGCTTTTCTACCGAAATCGCTCTTATCGTACGAATGCAGTTTTAATCATCGAAAGTTTTCCGCTGCACTAATTCACCACCCCCTCCCCCTCTTAGTGCTCTTGATCCTAACATGGATTTTAAGAATCATCTAGTGACATGATGTATGATTATAAACTGCACAGGTTTTGTGAATTGTGGATTGTAGAGGTGAATGACTTGAATATTATTTTTAGTCACCTCAAATGTGTGATTGGATCCTGGATTGTTTGTTGAATTATAAAATTATCAATTTTGAGTTAGGTTCATACCTCCTGAATGGGAATTAAATTCGGGGGGCGTGACAAAGTGGTATCAGAGCATGGTTTGAGGATCACTGAAATATTTGATATGTTGATGTGTAAAATCTATTGAGGTCTAGTGAACTATAGTGATTGGTGAAAATTTTCTTTGATGCATTTTAGGAATCTAGGATGACGAGGACATTTAGTCTTCCTACTTCATCTGCTTTTGATTAATTAAGTGTGATAAAAGGGTTGATCGGGGATATTAAATCAGAGTGGCATAATAGAAGCGTGGTACCTAATACATTGGTAGTAGAAAAATGGATGATACAATTGTAGAAGATATTTGATGTACGAAATTGTTCTGATGATCAAAAGAATTTTTGGAGATCGAGGAAAGGAATAGCAAGGACAAGTTTACCAAAAAAAAAAAGATTAGAAATGAATCAGAATGTGATAACAAGAGGGTTAAGACATCATCGATTTAAAAAGGGAAGTCACCACAAAAGATTCAATCCTATGTACGATGCGAGTTAAATTATGAAATAAGTTTATATTTGTAGGTGACTAGAGCCTATTTTCCTTGTGGAAATTTGAATCATAAAATAAAAGACTGCCCTTTGAACAAGAAGAAAGAATCACTGCCTCATAAATCATCAGCCCATGTTAGAGTGTATATTATCACGGAATATGATTCTAAAGCTTCTGAATTAGTGGTCGAAGGTATTATTCATGTTTCTGAAAGAATGCAAATATTTGTTTGACCATGTGTCTCATCTATGATTTGATTCGTAATATTTTGCTTATCACATAGGCATTCAACCTAAATCACTAGATTATATGCTATATGTAAATACGACTATTGAGGATTGTTTAATAACAAACTCGATCTGGTCATCTTGTTTGATTTCTATTTGAGAACACGAACTTCTTACTGATTTGGTTCTCTTAGATATTTGGAGTTTTAATATTATACTAAGTATGGATTGACTATCTTCAAATCATACCAGTATAGATTGTTATATAAAATGATCACTTTTTGCATACTAGATCATCCCATCTTTTATTTTGAGAGTATTAGGCATGATTTACCTCCTTGCCTGATATATTTCTAGATGACTTGCCTGGTTTACCTCCAGATAGAGAGGGTAAATTTACTATTAATTTGGTCCCCGGGACAACCCCAATATCTAAGCCTCCATGCATAATAGCACCACTTGAGTTAGAGGAATTGGAAAAGCAACTACAAGAACTATTAGATAAGGGTTTCATTCGACCCAGTGTTTCACCATGGGGTGCTCCGCTGCTATTAGTTAAGAAGAATGATGAAACATTGAGGCTTTGTATTGATTATAGACAATTGAATCAGGTGACCATCAAGAACAAGTATCCCCTACCCAGAATTGATGATTTGTTTGATCAATTGCAGGGTGCACAAGTATTCTCCAAGATTGATCTAAGGTCAGGTTACTATCAGTTGAAGATCATGAAGGAGGATATTCCAAAAACAGCTTTTAGAACTCGATATGGTCACTATGAATTCTTAGTAATGCCTTTTGGTTTAACTAATGCCCCTGCAGCTTTTATGGAACTGATGAATAGGAGATTTCAGCCATTCTTGGACGATTATGTAATTGTATTTATTGATAACATATTAGTATATTCAAGAAGTAATCAGGAGCATGAGGAACACTTGAGAAATATATTGTCCGTACTAAGAGAAAAGAAGTTGTATGCAAAGTTCAGCAAATGTGAAATTTGGTTGAATGAAATTGCTTTCTAAGGCCATGTGATTTCAGGGAAGGGCATATCTGTTGATCCAAAGAAAGTGGAAGCTGTAGTTAAGTGGAAAGTATCAACAAATGTAACAGAAGTTAAAAGCTTATTGGGCATGGCAGGTTATTACAGAAGATTTGTGGAGGGATTGTTAGGATCGAGAGCACTAAGAGGGGGGGGGTGAATTAGTGCAGCGGAAATCTTTCAGCGATTAAAAACGAAAGCTGCGTTTGTTCGATAAAAACTATTTTGATGCAAAAACCGATTCTAAGATTACTTATGATTAAGTGCAGTTTACGTCTAAACACAGTTTGCGTTTAAGCGTAGTTTACGCAGTTTGCGTCTAAATGCAGTTTGCATCTAAATGCAGATTGCGTCTAAGTGCAGTTTGCATCTAAGCGCAGTTTGCGTCTAAGCTCAGATTGCGTCTAAGCGCAGTTTGCATCTAAGCGCAGTTTGCGTCTAAGCGCAGATTGCGTCTAAGCACAGTTTGCGTCTAAACACAATTTCGGAAAGATCTGAACTTAGACACACGTTCGTAAAAGCGCAAAAGGCAGTTTGTAGTTATAAATGGAATCAAAACGTAAACGTAAACTGCAAAGAAACTCGTTCGTAAAAGCGCAGAAGACAGTTTGCAGTTATAAATAGAATCAAAACGTAACTGTAAACTACAATGTAAAGATTGTACAAAAACATCGATTTACGTCTGAATGCAGATTCGGAAAGATCAGAACCTAGAAACTTGTTCGTAAAAGCACAGAGAGCAGTAGCTATGTAGGAGGTTTGCAGTAATGATAAAGTGCTCAAAATAAAAGCAAACCAGAGATTTAGAGTGGTTCGGTCAGTCTTGACCTACTCCACTTTTGGTTTCCTCCACCGACGAGGTCACCGACGTCAACTAGAGGCCTTCCTTCAATAGGTGAAGGCCAACTGCCCTTTTACAGTTTCACTCCTTTTGACGGGCTCAGGAGACAACCCTTACAGAACCTTTCTCTCCTCTCTTTATAACTCAAGACTTGAAGAACAGAAAGAGGAGAACTTTTGGACTTTACACAAATTTGAGCTCTTAGAATCACAGAAAAGATCAAGAATTCGGTGTAGGTCTGTATCTTTTCAGTGCTGAATGGGTGGGGTATTTATAGGCCCCAACCCAATTCAAATTTGGAGCTCAAAACGATCAAATCCCGGAATTCCGGGATCAGGCGGTTGCACCTCCTGACTGGAGAGGTTACACCGCCTGGCAGAGCTCAAAGACTGAGCCTCTGGGCAGTGCTACCTCTGTCAGGGGCGGTTGCACCTCTCTGCTAGAGCTCGAAGACCGAGCTCAGGCGGTTGCACCGCCTGACTGGAGAGGTTGCACCGCTTGGCAGAGCTCGAAACTTGAGCTCTAGCGGTGCTACCTCCTGACAGAGGAGGTTGCACCGCCCAGTCTCGCTCGGAGACTGAGCCCTGGGCGGTTGCACCTCTTGGCTGGGGCGGTTGCACCGCCCAGTCTCACTGGGAGACATAGCCTGGGCGGTGCTACCTCCCTGCCTGGGCGGTTGCACCTCCCACAGCAACCTGGGTCCGAATGGGTTGAACCATTCGACCCAATTTGAGTTCTTCAGGGGCCCAATTGCCCCAGGATTAAGCTAATGGGATCACCTCCCATTTCTAACTTAATCAAAGTGCTAACTACGATTATTTCCTAAGACATATTCTGCAGCTTGCTTCGGTGCGTCACTCGCTTCTTCCGGCGAGTTTTCGGCGAACTTCCGTCGATCATCCGATGAACCCTCGGTGATGCTCCTGCGAACTTCCAGCAAACTCTTGGACTGCGACGATCCACTTGGCAAGTTCCGACGAGCTCCTTTGGCAAGCTTCTGGACTTCTCGGATTTGTTCCCGTAGAACCTCCGACGATTGTCCGAACTTCTGTCGAGCTCTCGAACTCCCAACGTGATCATTGTCATGACTCCGGCACAACTCCTGCTGCATGTCTTACTTTCATCGTAGTTAATCCTGCACACTTATCTCAACACAACATTAGACAACAAATGACAATTGACTTCATCATCAAAATATGAGATTCAACAATATCCCCCTTTTTTATGATGACAATCAATTGATAATGGAGTTAACCTTAACTCTCCCTGTCTATATGCCATACTTCTTGAATTTAAAAACTTTATAAATTCAAGAGACATATTCCCATCATGATTCCTATCATAATGTATCTCTTTGAAGATGATGTCAAGGCTTGACATACGTTTTCAAATTTAACAAGTTTGAATGATGGTTATTGTAGCAATTCATCATATTGTAAGATATCGACATGTAAAGCTGTGAAGCAAGATTTTGATATCATTACATGATGTACACATTTCTAATATTTTAGCAAGTGTAGCATTGCATCACATGGTAAGATATCAGTTCGTACGATGCAAATTTTTGTTTGATATCTTGATATAGGGCATATGGCAATCATATATTTCTTAGTGATGCAAGTATGGCCTAATCATAGCATCAGTGATAGCAACCATATCAACATCAGTAATAGTAGCCATATCATTATCAGTGATAGCAGGTATGGCCTAATCATAACATCAGTAATAGCAACCATATCAATTCATATTTTTCTCCCCCTTTGTCATCAACAAAAAGCATGGTAGCATTATCAAAAAGCATGGTAGATGTGATTCCAACAGGTTATCAAGCACATAAAGGAAGGCATGACACATATAATACTTTGAATATCTCTTCTCCTTGTTATGTTATAGTTCGTTGCTTGAAGGAGGAAACTCATTTTTCAAAATGTTTTCATAAGAGTGTATAGGAAAATCCTATTTTTAGCATTCAAACCGAAAATAAGATGAACTTCTTACATGCATTCGGATATGAGTAAGCTACTGATTTTCAAAAACATTTGTCACATAATTTCCAACATGTTATTTGATCAAGTGATACCAAGGCATGTAATAGTAATCAATAACGTCCGAAAAATAATTTTAACTAGTTTAAGTATTCGGACACATCAACATTCCTAATTCTCTTCTTATGAAATCAAATTGTTCTTCACTTAGAGGTTTTGTAAAGATATCAACTAGTTGATGTTTCGTATCAATGAATTCTATGATTACATCATGATTCGTTACATGATCTCGTATAAAGTGATGTATGATATCAATATGTTTTGTTCTTGAGTGTTGTATAGGGTTTTTTGTTAGGCATATTGCACTTGTGTTATCACATTTAATAGAAATATTTTTAAGATGAACTTTATAATCTTCTAAGGTATTTTTCATCCAAACAACTTGTGCACAGCATGTACTTGCTGCAATATATTCAGCTTCGGTTGTTGATAGTGCAACCGAGTTTTGTTTCTTAGATGACCAGGAAACAAGGGCATGTCCTAAGAATTGACATGTTCCTGATGTGCTTTTTCTATCTAATCTACAACCAGCGAAGTCCGCATCAGCATAAGCAATTAACTCAAGCTTCTCTGATTTTGGGTACCATAATTCTAGATTTGTGGTACCATTAAGATATCTGAGTATTCTTTTAACTGCCTTGAGATGAGATATCTTAGGGTTTGATTGAAATCTAGTACAAAGTCCTACACTGAACATTATGTCTGGTCTAGTTGCAGTGAGGTAAAGTAAACTTCCTATCATACCCCTATAGGTTTTTTGATCGAAGCTTTCCCCACTTTCATCAATTTCTAACTTAGTGGAGGTGCTCATAGGAGTGTTAATAGCTTTTGAGTTATTCATATTAAACTTCTTTAGTAAACTCATAGTATATTTAGTTTGACTAATAAAGATGTCATTGCTTAGTTGTTTGATTTGTAGACCTAAGAAGAATGTTAACTCTCCCATTAGACTCATTTTGAATTCAAGACTCATAGTTTTAGCAAAGGATTCACAAAGAGATTCATTCGTAGAACCAAAGATAATATCATCAACATAAATTTGAACAATGAGAAAATTATTTTCAAAGTTCTTGATAAATAATGTAGTATCAACCTTGCCTTTTATGAAATTATTTTCAATAAGAAAAGAACTAAGTCTCTCATACCAAGCCCTTGGAGCTTGTTTTAAACCATAGAGAGCTTTAGTTAATCTAAACATATGATTAGGGAGACTATTATTTTCAAATCCAGGAGGTTGTTCAACATAGACTTCTTCGGAAATAAAGCCATTAAGAAAAGCGCTTTTAACATCCATTTGAAATAATTTAAAATTATTACTACTATCGTAGGCAAAGAGCATTCTTATGGCTTCTAATCGAGCCACAGGAGCGAAGGTTTCTTCATAATCGATACCTTCTTCTTGGTTGAAACCTTTGGCTACTAATCTAGCCTTGTTTCTAACCACGATACCATTTTCATCTTGCTTATTTCTAAAGACCCATTTAGTACCAATAACTAAATGGTCATTTAGCCTAGGAACAAGCGTCTATACCTCATTTCTCTCAAATTGATTCAATTCATCTTGCATTGCGATAATCCATGAATCATCTTTCATGGCTTCATCAACACATTTGGGTTCAATTTGGGAGAGAATGTCACGCCCCTCAAAATATCCATGATTTTTAAAACAATTTCATCACAAACCAATCCAGGATCCAAACTAACGTTTGAGGACACTGAAAAACATTCTATCAAATTCACATATATAAAACCTGTGCAATTTATAATCATATATCACATCACTCGATAATTCACATTTATGGCATCCCAAGCCAACTTAACAAACATGAACAACATTTATAAATCCACAAGCTAAGTAATTTATACAATCAGAACTCCAACTATTCACCACAAGTTTGTATCATCATAAATTAGACTTAACATTCTGAAATTCCAAATAAGAGAGATCTCCTAACACTTTGACACAGTATATCCATTTCGGTTCATCGACAACATTTCATTACATACAAAACATACTTATACAATAATATCATAATAACCAACCAGACTTGCCCATAATTCTGAATAGCTATCCACTGCCTCAGCCCAAATCAAACATCTCGAAGAGTGACAAGCTGACCTGAAAGATTTATATAACAACGGAGTGAGCCAAAAACGGCTCAGCAAGTGACAAAGCATATTCAGAACAAAAAGAACGATTTCAAACAAGTAAGGTATCATAATGCAAGGCAGAATACAAGAATTCTGCAGGATACCATCTCATTAGATACAAAATCATATGTATCATGTCATTCAAACATATTTGATTCATAACAAATGGAGCACAGAGTAATTGGAGCATATCAATGGCAGATAGGATATTTCAGAACATATCAGTACAGATGTCAATACATGAAGTTATAATCATAACAAGGTAGAAAGGTCAGAATCTTGGAAGTTGCACAGATTCGAATCGTTACATCTAAATAGGAGATATATCAAGTGCAAGGCTAGAACAATTCAAAGTTCCTCATATTCAAAGCAAATGTAGAGATAAAAATGACAATGAGGAAAGATCAGGATACTTGCAATAGGAAGGATTAGAACAATTATAGGAGGAACGATCGGAAAACTTGCAATAAGAAATATCAGAGCAATTATAGGAGAAACGATCAGGGAACTTGCCTTTCAAATATTTTGATCTGAATATCCAAGGAAGGTGTCAGTCCAATCCTTCTACTTTTCCTCCGTGTCCTCTCTCTGTTTCGTTTTGTGCTCCCGTTTTCTTCCTTTCTTCGCAACTACACCACGTGTCGAACATCGAGGCATAGTCACTTGCTCTCTCTTACTCTCATTCCTTCGTTTTCTTTCCCAAACGCAGCTGCCACAGCTGCCGCCACTGCCGCTGCCACAATTGCTGCCCCTTCCACTACACTACTTCCTTCCTCCTTGTCTTTCGCAGACACAGCTGCTGCATACGCAGTCGCTGCCAATGTGGCCGCAATCCCTTCCGTAGCCCCTTTTTCCCCCTTTCCTTTCTTTTCTTTCCCAGCTGCACTGCAGCAGTCGCAGCCTCAGCCACAGCCGCAGCCTCTTCTTCCTCCCCTGCTCATCTTTCTCTCCTTCTCCTCTTCCTTCTCCTTCCTTTCTTCTTCTTCTCTTCTTCTCCTTCCTCCCCTTCTTCTTCCCGGTGTCACACACACCCTCTCCTCTGTTTCCTCTGCAGGGAACAGAGGTATCACAACCTCTTCTCCTGCTTCCCCTTCTTCTTCTCTTCCTCTTCTTCTTCTTCTGCTCTTCTCCTACCCAACACCCCACACGTCTCCTCTGTTTCCACCTGCAGGAAATAGAGGTGCTGCAGCCCTAGCTGCTGCTGCTAGTCATAAGTGCCCAGCAAGCCAATCACGTGAGTGATGGCACGTGTGACTTGATACAGAATCTTTTTGCTTATTATATTTTTGGCGTATATCACTTTATAACTATTGCATAAATGCATATGTATAGTGATGTCCTTGGATTTGTGCAATGGGAATCGGATCGTGATGAGATCACGATAATGAGATCGATTCACCTTTAAACACATATCCTAAATAATCCCGGTCATAGGTTACTCGAGAGGGACATCGTGATAACCGGATAGACTGGTGTGCTGTATACCCGTCCATATGATGGATGCAGCTGGTCTCATAGCTGCTCGTGTAGGGACACTAGGGATACAGTACAGGTGCTCATTGGAGAATGAGTTCACTGATTGATCCGCTTACGGAATGCTGGATGGTTGATGATGCCTTATTGTCAGACAACGATTCCGTAGTCCTAGTGGTGTATCTAGTTCTTAGACTTGAGACACCAAGGATGTCCTGTATGAGTGCTCCACTCTTTGATACCAGACTTATAGGTTTGACTGTTCCCAGATCTAGTACAGCTGGTCATTGGGAGTGGTAGTCGACCTTACGAGGGCTATTGAGTGTCGATAGAGGATCATCCACTCTCGGTATCATGAGAGGAATATCCCATGTGTTCTTGCTCAGACAAATCCCTGGCCAGGGTCATTCGGGTTGAGAGAGAAAGAGTTCTCCGAGAGAATCCGATTAGAGCGAGACTCAAGTAGAAACCGTATGGGTCTGACAGCACCATGCTCGATATACGGTCTCTGGGATATTAGATGGATGAGGGACTATAGGTACATGGTAACTGAGGACAGACAGGTCCAATGGATTGGATTCCCCTGTATCGTCTGGGGACTACGGCGTAGTGGCCTAGTACTTCCGTAGTCGATGAGTCGAGTGAATTATTACAGAGATAATAATTCACTTAGTTAGAAGGAGTTCTGACAGGTATGACTCACGGCCAGCTCGATATTGGGCCTAGAGGGTCACACACATATGGTAGGCATTGCGATGAGTAGAGGTTCGGATATGAGATATCCGACAGAGCCCTTGTCTTATTGGATGCAGATCCAATACCCACTAGGGAAAAGGACCCATTAGGGTTTTGACACGGGATCTCTATAAATAGGAGGGATTCACAGCCTCATAGGCTAGAGTCTTTGCTTGCCCTTCCTATTCTCCTCTCCCTCTCCACCTCAGAGTAGGCCTGGAGTTTTGAGGAGCGTCGTCGCAACCCTGCTGTGTGGATCACCGCTAGAGAGGAGGACGCTTGACCTCCTGCACCCTCTCCTGAGGATCTGCAAGGAAACAGGGATATACGATCTCCCTAGGTAACACAATCTCTATACGCAATTTTGTGTTTTGCGGATTTTGCGCACCAATCTTCGCACGACGACGAACATCTTTTTGGGAATCGAGGATTTTTGTTTTCTTGTTCTTCCGCTGCGCATATGATGTCGCCCCCCATGATAACCCAACAGTGGTATCAGAGCCAGGTTGTTCGTGCGAATGATTGGTTTTTGAACTGCGTGTGTTGTGTTTAGGAAGAATTTTGACGTCAAAATCGATGACGCAAAAGCGAGGAAGGGCAGCAACAGTTGCTGCCCTCGATCTGCATGCCTGCAGCCACCTGCAGCGGCAGCCGCAGCCGCAGCCAGGCAGCACAGCGCCGGCGCATGCGCAAGCGCTGTGCCTGCAGCAGCCGGCCGGCGGTCTGCTTGTAGCAGGCTTGCGGCCGGCGGGGCTGGCAGCCCGCGGGTAGAGGCGCCTGCGGCCGCTGAGCCCGCGGGTAGAGGCGCCGCGGGGCAGCAGCGCGGGCTGAGGCACTGCAGGGCAGCGGCGCCTGTGGCCGCTGCTCCCACGGGCAAAAACCCCGCAGGGGCGGCCGCCAGCGAGGCAGCCCCGCCTGCGGGCGCTGCCTCGCCGGCAGAACTGCCCGCGGAGGCGGCGACGCCCGCGGGGGCGCCCACCTGCAGCGGCAGCGCCGCCAGCGGGCGTGCCGCCCGCAGGCGAGGGCAGCGCCCCGCCCCTCGCCGCACAGGCCGCCGCCAGCAGGGTGGCGGCGGCAACGGCAGCAGCAAAGGGCAGTAGGAAATTAGGGTTTTCTGGGCAAAAGATAGTTTTACCCCTCGGAATTTGAGAAATTCCAGTTTCTGTCTTTTGTCCAAATTACGAAAATACCCTTAGGAATTGAGAAATTCCCTATATATCCCTGTTTTCTGAAAATATTAATTAATTAAAAGGTTTAGTTGATTATTATTTTTATTATCTAGTAGTCCTACATAATGACGATTATTTATACATGTGATGTATGATGAGTGGACGGATGATCATGGACCGTGTGATGTGTGTACTTGTGATTATTATTATTGAGGTCTGCGAACCTCCATTATATTTCTCGTTTATTGTCGGGCCTGCGTGCCTATGATTAAGTTGTAATCACATGAGGAGGCGTAGCGGGAGCGTGGATGCGATAGCGGGACCCACGAGACGGACGATCGTGATGCATGGAGATGCATCAAGATGTCGACGGAACCGACGAGGACAAGATGGACGATCACAGGGCATGGAGATGCACCGTTGCATACATAGATCTTGATGTGAGTGATTAGGCCTATTGGCTCGGGCCTAATCATATTAGGTTGTGGTCCATGATCATCTGATGTGATTGATTATACACATACTAGATATGTATATATATTTGCATGCGATGTAGATATATATTAAATATGTATATGTGTGACATGTCATATTAGGAGACCAAATTATAGAAACATCTCTCGATAATATTAAGTCGGTAAACGTGAGGCAATTAGATTGACCCACGTGGCCTTCCATCGTTATGAGTAGGAACCGAATCCCGGTGTAGGTTGAGTTGGTCGAGTCCCTCGAGACTCACCTATATCGCGATTCGCTATCTTGCTTACGACATAGAGATGTCACCGGTGACCTGAGGGCATGGTATGCTTGGTCGAGTCCCTCGAGGGTATATCATCAAATCAGACTCATCTTGTAACGAAGGTGTTGACTTAACCGAGCATCATGGTTGGTCGAGTCCCTCGAGGCCATGGTGATTCGGAGGCCGAACAGGACGGGAATCACAAGGAGTTGTGATCGGCAAGAGTTGTCTACCTTTTAGGCTTAGTGTGATTGGTCGAGTCCCTCGAGGTTACACTAAGACGCTGATTGGATCCTGATCCCCACTAGAAGTCTGCCGGAGACTTCCGTTTCACGTGCTGAGGGTGTCGCGTGACTCGTTAGTAAAATAGTGGGAGCATATTAAGATAGAAGTCCATATCTTGATAGTTTATTTCTTGCAAAATCTGCATGTTATTCATTTCTGCTGCATCTTTATTTTCAGAAAATGTCGCTTTTAAATCCCTTACGTGGCATACTTGATGTCAACCGCCTCACTGGTCCAAATTATACAGATTGGCTCCGTAACTTGAGAATTATTCTCACAGCGGAGAAAATCGTGTACGTCCTTGATACAGTGATGCCTACGCCCGAAGAAGGGGCAAGCGAGGATGAGATCGCTCGCTACGTGAAGTACATTGATGACTCCACTCTTGCTCAATGCTATATGTTGGGCTCTATGACTCCAGAGTTACAGAGACAACATGAAAAGATTGATGCTAGATCTATTCTCCTACATGTCCGCAAATTATTTGAGGAACAGGGAAGGACTCAACGATATGAGATATCCAAGAGCCTTTTCCGCGCTAGGATGACTGAGGGAACACCGGTTCAGAACCATGTCTTAAAGATGATTGAGTGGATAGAGAAACTCACAGGTCTAGGAATGGTCCTAGAGGATAACTTGTGTGTGGACATTGTGCTTCAGTCCCTACCAGATTCTTTTTCACAGTTCATAATGAATTTTAATATGAACAAGCTTGAGGTGACTCTCCCAAAACTCCTCAATATGTTGAGGGAGGCAGAGAGTACTATTAAGAAAGAGAAGCCAGTTCTCTACACTGGTGAGACCAGAAAGAAAAGGAAAGCAGAAAGGTCCCTTAAGAAGGGAAAGGGCAAGGGCAAACAAGGTAAAGCAAAGGTTGCTAAGAAAGACCCAACAAAGGACAAAGGCCAGTGCTTCCACTATGGTAAAGATGGGCACTGAAAGAGGAACTGCAAAGAGTACCTTGCAGAAAGGGCGAAACAAGAAGCTTGGTGAAGCTTCAAGTACATTCATGATCAATCTCCAATTGTTAGATTTTTGTGATAGTGCATTGGTATTGGATACCAATATTGCTTATCACATCTATAATTTATTGTAAATTCTAGCAAAGCTAAGGGGAGATTGACGAGAGGAATATTGCATAAAGGTTTGTTTATGCAAGACACTACTCCACATATCATGAATGTAAGTGTCTAAGAGGAAACGAGATGAGGTGAATAGTGCATACCTATGGCATTGTAGGCTAGGTCACATCCATGAAAGAAGGATTCAAAAGTTGCTAAATGATGGATATCTAGATCCATTCGACTACGTGTCATATGCAACTTGTGAGCCTTGCATTCGTGGAAAACTGACCAAATCTCCATTTAGTAGAACTGGAGAGAGAGCCAATGAGTTGTTGGAACTCATACATAGTGATGTATGTGGACCCATGTCAACTCATGCCATTGGAGGTTACTCCTACTTCATTACATTTACTGATGATTTCTCAAGGTATGGATATGTGTACTTAATGAAGTACAAGTCCGAGGCCTTTGAGAAATTCAGAGAGTATAAGAATGAGGTGGAGAACTAGACTGGAAAGAGTATCAAAACTCTTCGATCAGATCGAGGAGGTGAGTACTTAAGTACAGAGTTTACTCAGTTCCTCAAGGACCATAGGATATTATCCTAATGGACACCTCCTTACACACCTCAGCTCAATGGTGTCTCTGAAAGGAGAAATCGTACTTTATTACATATGGTACGGTCCATGATGAGTTTCGCTGACCTACCCATCTCATTCTGGGGATATGCCCTAGAAACCGCAGCTTACCTTCTGAACAGAGTTCCAACTAAGTCGGTGGTGTCTACACCATATGAGATATGGAAAGGGAAGAAGCCTGATCTTAAAGTAGTTAAGATTTGGGGCTGCTCTGCCCATGTTAAAAGACACAACCCCGATAAGTTAGAATCAAGGACAGGGCGATGTAAATTTGTGGGATACCCCAAGGAAACTTGTGGGTATTACTTCTATCATCTCGAGAACCAAAAGGTCTTTGTAGCTAAGAGAGCAGTGTTCCTTGAGAAGGAACACATTCTTGACGGAGACAGTGGGAGAATGATAGAATTGAGCGAGGTTGGAGAACCAAGCTCAAGCACCACTCTACAGCCCGAGTCTGTTCAGGTATCTAATACACAAGTTTCAACTTTACGCAGGTCTGATAGAGTATCCCATCCTCCTGAGAGATATGTGGGACATATTAGAGCAGAGGATGTAGAGGATATTGATCCTCAGACCTACGAGGAGGCTATTATGAGTATAGACTCCGGGAAGTGGAAAGAAGCCATGAATTCTGAGATGGATTCTATGTACTCCAATAAGGTTTGGAACCTAGTTGATGCACCCGAAGGTATTGTACCCATCGGTTGCAAGTGGATCTTTAAGAAAAAGATCGGAGTAGATGGAAAGGTAGAGACCTATAAAGCAAGGCTAGTGGCTAAGGGGTATCGTCAAAGGCAAGGTGTTGACTACGACGAAACTTTCTCACCCGTAGCAATGCTAAAATCCATCAGAATTCTATTGGCTATTGCAGCACACTATGATTATGAGATCTGGCAGATGGATGTGAAAACCGCATTCCTCAACGGGAACCTGGAGGAGGAGGTGTATATGATGCAACCTGAGGGATTCGTGTCCAAGAACTGCCCAGATAAGGTGTGTAGGTTACTTAGATCCATTTATGGACTAAAGCAAGCTTCCCGAAGTTGGAACATAAGATTTGATGAGGCAATCAGATCTTATGACTTCGTTAAGAACGAAGATGAGCCTTGTGTATACAGAAAGGTAAGTGGGAGCGCTATTAGCTTTTTGGTGTTATATGTGGATGACATCCTCATCATTGGGAATGACATAGGAATGCTATCCACAATAAAGGCTTGGTTATCTAGACACTTCTCCATGAAGGACTTAGGAGAAGCATCTTATATCTTGGGGATTAGAATCTATAGAGATAGATCCAAAAGGATGCTTGGCTTGTCCCAGTCCAGGTACATAGAAACTATTGTCAAAAGGTTTGGCATGGAAAATTCCAAAAGAGGTCTCATACCGATGAGACATGGGATATCGCTTTCTACGAGTATGTCCCCAAAGACTCCAGAAGAAAGGGCGAACATGGATATGATACCTTATGCCTCAGCAATAGGGTCTATCATGTATGCCATGCTATGTACTAGGCCTGATATAGCGCATGCTCTGAGTGTCACGAGCAGGTATCAGGCGGATCCAGGCTTGGAGCACTGGAAAGCAGTAAAGTGTATCCTTAAGTACTTGAGAAGGACTAAGGATCTTTTACTAGTATATGGAGGTAATAGCCTTAAGGTTGAAGGCTACACTGACTCAAGTTTTCAGTCTGATGTCGATGATAGCAAGTCGAATTCAGGGTATGTGTACACCTTGAATGGAGGAGCAGTGTGCTGGAAGAGTTCCAAGCAAGATACCACTGCTGACTCGACCACAGAGGCGGAGTACATTGCTGCATCAGATGCAGCAAAGGAGGGAGTCTGGTTGAAGAAGTTCATCACAGATTTGGGAGTCGTGCCGGATAGTGGGGAGCCGATTTCCCTATATTGCGACAACAACGGGGCAATTGCTCAAGCGAAGGAACCTAGGTCTCATCAGAAATCTAAGCATGTTCTGAGGAGGTTCCACCTTATCAGAGAGATCGTGACCCGAGGAGATGTAGTAGTGGAAAGAGTTCCATCTGAAGATAACATTGCAGATCCACTAACAAAGCCATTGTCTCAGATTGTCTTTGAGCGTCACAGGGGTCTGATGGGGATCAGACACATAGGTGATTGGCTTTAGGTCAAGTGGGAGATTGCTAGTCATAAGTGCCCAGCAAGCCAATCACGTGAGTGATGGCACGTGTGACTTGATACAGAATCTTTTTGCTTATTATATTTTTGGCGTATATCACTTTATAACTATTGCATAAATGCATATGTATAGTGATGTCCTTGGATTTGTGCAATGGGAATCGGATCGTGATGAGATCACGATAATGAGATCGATTCACCTTTAAACACATATCCTAAATAATCCCGGTCATAGGTTACTCGAGAGGGACATCGTGATAACCGGATAGACTGGTGTGCTGTATACCCGTCCATATGATGGATGCAGCTGGTCTCATAGCTGCTCGTGTAGGGACACTAGGGATACAGTACAGGTGCTCATTGGAGAATGAGTTCACTGATTGATCCGCTTACGGAATGCTGGATGGTTGATGATGCCTTATTGTCAGACAACGATTCCGTAGTCCTAGTGGTGTATCTGGTTCTTAGACTTGAGACACCAAGGATGTCCTGTATGAGTGCTCCACTCTTTGATACCAGACTTATAGGTTTGGCTGTTCCCAGATCTAGTACAGCTGGTCATTGGGAGTGGTAGTCGACCTTACGAGAGCTATTGAGTGTCGATAGAGGATCATCCACTCTCGGTATCATGAGAGGAATATCCCATGTGTTCTTGCTCAAACAAATCCCTGGCCAGGGTCATTCGGGTTGAGAGAGAAAGAGTTCTCCGGGAGAATCCGATTAGAGCGAGACTCAAGTAGAAACCGTATGGGTCTGACAGCACCATGCTCGATATACGGTCTCTGGGATATTAGATGGATGAGGGACTATAGGTACATGGTAACTGAGGACAGACAGGTCCAATGGATTGGATTCCCCTGTATCGTCTGGGGACTACGGCGTAGTGGCCTAGTACTTCCGTAGTCGATGAGTCGAGTGAATTATTACAGAGATAATAATTCACTTAGTTAGAAGGAGTTCTGACAGGTATGACTCACGGCCAGCTCGATATTGGGCCTAGAGGGTCACACACATATGGTAGGCATTGTGATGAGTAGAGGTTCGGATATGAGATATCCGACGGAGCCCTTGTCTTATTGGATGCAGATCCAATACCCACTAGGGAAAAGGACCCATTAGGGTTTTGACACGGGATCTCTATAAATAGGAGGGATTCACAGCCTCATAGGCTAGAGTCTTTGCTTGCCCTTCCTATTCTCCTCTCCCTCTCCACCTCAGAGTAGGCCTGGAGTTTTGAGGAGCGTCGTCGCAACCCTGCTGTGTGGATCACCGCTAGAGAGGAGGACGCTTGACCTCCTTCACCCTCTCCTGAGGATCTGCAAGGAAACAGGGATATACGATCTCCCTAGGTAACACAATCTCTATACGCAGTTTTGTGTTTTGCGGATTTTGCGCACCAATCTTCGCACGACGACGAACATCTTTTTGGGAATCGGGGATTTTTGTTTTCTTGTTCTTCCGCTGCGCATATGATGTCGCCCCCCATGATAACCCAACAGCTGCCACCTCTCGCTCCTCTCCATCTTCCCTATCTTTTCCCTCTTCTTCTCCTTATCTTCTTCTCCTCTTCCCTTTCCCTCCCCAAGGCCACACACCTCCTCGCTGCAGCCTTGCCGCAGCTATCCTCCTCTCTTCTTCTTCTTCTTCTTCTTCTTCTTCTTCTTCTTCTTCCCTTTTCATCCTCAACGCCCCACACATCCTCTCCTCTGTTTCCACCTGCGGGAAACAGAGGTGCTACAGCCCTAGCTGCTGCAGCTGCCTCTCTTTCTCCTCTCCATCTTCCCTCTCTTCTACTTCTTCTTTTCTTCTCTTCTCCCTCTTCTTCCTCTCTTCTTTTCCCTCTTCTTCTCTTCTCTCTCTACTTCTCTTCTTCTTCTCCCCACGCCCCACCGCTTCTCTCTGTTTCTCGAAGAAACAGAGAGAGCGTGGGAGGCGATGGGATAAAACCGAAATTTTCGGTTTTCTTTATTTTCTTCTTTTTACAACTTAACAGTTTAGTCCTTGAAATTTCCATATTTACATATTGGTCCCCCGATTTATAAATAAATCTTTATTAATAATTTTTAAAAGCGAGGGATATTACACTCTCCCCTCCTTGAAAGAAAATTTAGTCCTCTAAATTGATCATAGCTCAATCGATGAAAAGATGAGGATTATGATATCTTTATTTCCTCCTCCTACTCTTAAATAGTTTCATCAATACAATACAATTACATAATTATCCACGAGTGACCGAAATATTCTTCTCCTTGATCCTCAATAGACGGTAACCCGACCTTCAATCAATTTCTAAAAATACTTGCGCACCCTACAATTAATCAAGCAAGTCGTTACTCCAGAAAAAACTCATTTTTGATGGTCACCTAATTCAACTGTCTATAATCATTACAAAGCCTCAATGTTCCATACATCTTTTTAACTAACACCAGAGCACCCCATGATGAAATATTAAGCCAAATAAAATCCTCATTTAATAATCCTTGTAGTTGCTTTACCAATTCCACTTACTCAAATGATATCTTTATGTAGAGAGGCTTAGATATTGGGATTGTCCCAAGGACCAAATCAAAAGCAAAATCACATTTGGAGGTAATCCAAACAAGTCATCCTGGGATACATTAGGCAAGGAGATAAATAATGTCCAATACTCTCAAAATAAAAGATCAGCTGATCAAATATGCAAAGAAGTGATCATTTGTTATATACCAATCCATACTGGTATGATAGGAAGATAGCCAATCCATACCAAGTTTAATATCATAACTCCAAATCTCTAGGAGAACTAAATCAGCAAAAGTTCAAGTTCTCTAACAAAAATCAGACAAGAGGAACAGATTCAAGTTCGTTATCAAAGAATCTCCAATGATTGTACTTACATATATCACATAATACAGTGGTCTAGGTTGAATACCCAAGTGATAAGCAAAATATTACGAATCAAATCGTAGATGGGACCCATGGTCAAACAAATATTTGCATTCTTTCATAAACATGCATAATACCTTTGACCACTGATTCAGAAGTTTTAGAATCATATTCAGTGATAGCATACACTCTGACATGGGCTGATGATTTAAGAGACAGTGACTCTTTCTTCTTGTTCAAATGGCAGTCTTTTGTTTTATGATCCAACTTTCTACAAACAAATAGACTCCAGTCACCCACCAACACAAACTTGTTTCATAATTTAACTTGCAATTCACACATGATTGAGTCTTTTGTGGTGACTTCCCTTTTTCAAATCCAAATGTCTTGACCCTCTTGTTATTACCTACTGATTCATTTTCAATCATATTTTTATTAGTAAACTTGTCCTTGTCATTCTTGCCATTGATCTACAAAAAATTCTTTTCATTGTTCCCATTAATGATCTGCCTCTACTTCCAATATAAGATGGCAAAAGAAATCTTTTGATCATCAGAACAATTTTGTACATCAAATATCTTCTCTGTTTGCATCATTCATTTTTCTACCACCAATGAAATTAGGTCCACCAT
Organism: Musa acuminata AAA Group; assembly: GCF_036884655.1. NCBI lineage: Eukaryota > Viridiplantae > Streptophyta > Magnoliopsida > Zingiberales > Musaceae > Musa > Musa acuminata. Next base: position 19,156,125 of record NC_088344.1, on the reverse strand, counting down.
GCTTCCGCTGCGCCACTCTGATTCAATATCTTCGATCAACCCTTTTATCCCCCTTAATTAATCAGAAACAACTGAAATAGGAGGACCAAATTGCCTCATCATCCTTGATTCCTAAAATACATCAAAGAAAATTTTCACCAATCACTATAGTTCACTGGACCTCAATATATTTTGCACGTTAACATATTAAATATTTCAGTGATCCTCAAACTATGCTCTGATACCACCTCTGTCATGCCCCTCAAAATATCCATGATTTTTAAAACAATTTCATCACAAACCAATCCAGGATCCAAACTAACGTTTGAGGACACTGAAAAACATTCTATATTCACATCTATGAAACCTGTGCAATTTATAATCATATATCACATCACTCGATAATTCGCATTTATGGCAACCCAAGCCAACTTAACAAACATGAACAACATTTATAAATCCACAAGCTAAGTAATTTATACAATCAGAACTCCAACTATTCACCACAAGTTCGTATCATCATAAATTAGACTTAACATTCTGAAATTCCAAATAAGAGAAATCTCCTAACACTTTGACACAGTATATCTATTTCGGTTCATCGACAACATTTCATTACATACAAAACATACTTATACAATAATATTATAATAACCAACCAGACTTGCCCATAATTCTGAATAGCTATCCACTGCCTCAGCCCAAATCAAACATCTCGAAGAGTGACAAGCTGACCTGAAAGATTTATATAACAACGGAGTGAGCCAAAAACAGCTCAGCAAGTGACAAAGCATATTCAGAACAAAAAGAACGATTTCAAACAAGTAAGGTATCATAATGCAAGGCAGAATACAAGAATTCTCAAGGATACCATCTCATTAGATACAAAATCATATGTATCATGTCATTCAAACATATTTGATTCATAACAAATGGAGCACAGAGTAATTAGAGCATATCAATGGCAGATAGGACATTTCAGAACATATCAGTTCATAGCAAATGGAGCACAGAGTAATTGGAGCATATCAGAAACGAATGAAACATTTCGGAGTATATCAATGGCGTATGAAATGTTCCTGAGCATATCAACAGCATATGTAACATTTCGAAGCATATCAATAGTGAATGAACAATTTCAGAGCATATCAAAAACAATACCGTACAGAAGCTCAAACGTCGTCCTTGACGTTGCAATCATATCATTCTTATCCAAAGCATGTATAGAAACACATAACCAAAGCTCTGGATATCATATCAAACATATAGAAGGTGTAGTGGGACCTCGAACAGAACGTGATACATCCATTTCTGAATGACCACCAGACAGAAGTCTCCCACGTCTGGGAGCTCCATCCACCCACGTCTAGGTGAAGTCAAAGGGGGCCGGCAGAGCATCGCAAACTCTAAGCACATACCCTTTACCATTTCTGGCAAAGGTCCAGACAGTCCCACAACCACCAGAGTACAAGAGGGCAGTTTTAGCAATAAGTAGCATATATCGGAAGCACACACGGAACAACAAATGTACATGTGCCTTTACGAGTCAAATACGATGCAAGCAACAATCTCTCACAAATGTATTCAGATTTGGAATGAAATAAAAGCAAGAGTATACACGGATTCCAAATAATCATATATAACTCAATTCAAATAAGAAGGTTAGATGAATTCGATATCCAAAGGAATGAAACTAGAATAGGCACACATCGAAAGCAAATGCGGAACAATGGGTTATACATGTGCCTATAGGAGTCAATACGATATAGCTTAAATGTTACACAATAGTTTTCAAGAATGTAAATAATTTTAAGGACAAGAGCATACAAGAATTCAAAGCAGTAATATAAAGCTCAATTGAATAAGAAAGCTAAAGGATATCAATTTCCAAAGAAATGAAACCAGAATATTAGAAATCGACCAAAGCTCGATTTCTGGCAGAATACAAGAGGCACATTGAACAAATGATTCAAACTATCAATCGTGCTCCAATTTACTCAAAAATAATCATTGGAGAATTCTTTCAGATAAGACAGGCTTCATATGAATTGAATTGTCCAACAGAGAGAGTTACAAATAATTTGGTAAACAAGGGTCGTAGAATAAAATCTCTGTTTGACAGAATTCATAATGTCAGATTCAACAGATAACTAGGCAGGTGTTTGGATTCTAAAACTTTCAATCCATATATCAAAAGAAAAATTTATGAGTCTAGTTTCCAATGAAATAAGCTTTGAATAAATCAATGTTTGCAATAGGGACTTATAAGCAGTTCAGTATCAAAAGGTCAAAAATTACGATCTCTGTTTTGCAGAATCTGTAGGCTCATTTGAAACAGAAGTTTGGGCAGACAAACTTACTCTGAATTCTTAAAATAAGCTATCAAAACAAATGTTTATGAGTCTATATTCTGATCAAATAAGTTTTATCCAAATCAGATGTCAATACATGAAGTTATAATCATAACAAGGTAGAAAGGTCAGAATCTTGGAAGTTGCACAGATTCGAATCGTTACGTCTAAACAAGAGATATATCAAGTGCAAGGCTAGAACAATTCAAAGTTCCTCATATTCAAAGCAAATGTAGAGATAAAAATGACAGTGAAGAAAGATCAGGATACTTGCAATAGGAAGGATTAGAACAATTACAGGATGAACGATCGGAAAACTTACAATAAGAAATATCAGAGCAATTATAGGAGAAACGATTAGGGAACTTGCCTTTCAAATATTTTGATCTGAATATCCAAGGAAGGTGTCAGTCCAATCCTTCTACTTTTCCTCCGTGTCCTCTCTCTGTTTCGTTTTGTGCTCCCGTTTTCTTCCTTTCTTCGCAACTACACCACGTGTTGAACATCGAGGCACAGTCACCTGCTCTCTCTTACTCTCATTCCTTCTTTTTCTTTCCCAAATGCAGCTGCCACAGCCGCCGTCGCTGCCACAATCGCTGCCCCTTCCACTACACTACTTCCTTCCTCCTCTTCTTTCGCAGACACAGCTGCTGCATACGCAGTCGCTGCCGCTGTGGCCGCAATCCCTTCCGTAGCCCCTTTTTCCCCCTTTCCTTTCTTTTCTTTCCTAGCTGCACTGCTGCAGTCGCAGCCTCAGCCACGGCCGCAGCCTCTTCTTCCTCCCCTGCTCATCTTCCTCTCCTTCTTCTCTTCCAACTGCAGCTGCCATCGCCGCAGCCGCAGCCCCTTCTTTCCCTTCTCTTCTTCCTCTCCTTCCCTTCTTCCTTTCTCTTCCTCTTTCCCTGCCATAGCTGCAGCTGCCACAGCCGCAGCCGCAGCTACTTCTTTCCCTTCTCCTCTTCCTTCTCCTTCCTTTCTTCTTCTTCTCTTCTTCGCCTTCCTCCCCTTCTTCTTCCCGGCGTCACACACACCCTCTCCTCTGTTTCCTCTGCAGGGAACAGAGCTATCACAACCTCTTCTCCTGCTTCCCCTTCTTCTTCTCTTCCTCTTCTTCTTCTTCTGCTCTTCTCCTACCCGACACCCCACATGTCTCCTCTGTTTCCACCTGTAGGAAACAAAGGTGCGGCAGCCCTAGCTGCTGCCACCTCTCGCTCCTCTCCGTCTTCCCTCTCTTTTCCCTCTTCTTCTCCTTCTCTTCTTCTCCTCTTCCCTTTCCCTCCCCAAGGCCACACACCTCCTCGCTGCAGCCTTGCCGCAGCTATCCTCCTTTCTTCTTCTTCTTCTTCTTCTTCCCTTTTCATCCTCAACGCCCCACACATCCTCTCCTCTGTTTCCACCTGCGGGAAACAGAGGTGCTGCAGCCTTAGCTGCTGCAGCTGCCTCTCTTTCTCCTCTCCATCTTCCCTCTCTTCTACTTCTTCTTTTCTTCTCTTCTCCCTCTTCTTCCTCTCTTCTTTTCCCTCTTCTTCTCTTCTCCCTCTACTTCTCTTCTTCTTCTCCCCACGCCCCACCGCTTCTCTCTGTTGCTCGAAGAAACAGAGAGAGCGTGGGAGGCGGTGGGATAAAATCGAAATTTTTGGTTTTCTTTATTTTCTTCTTTTTACAACTTAACAGTTTAGTCCTTGAAATTTCTATATTTACATATAGGTCCCCCGATTTATAAATAAGTCTTTATTAATAATTTTCAAAAGCGAGGGATATTACAGAGAAAGGCGGCGTTGGCACAAAAATTTTTAAAAGAAGATCGTGTTTGAACCCCCTTTGATGTGTCTCCTAAGATTAGCTCCTTAGAATGAGCATCTACATACTTCCAATCCTTGGGTAAGGAAATCTGGGAAGTGGATGTATCCAAGTTGCAAGTTGGAGACGGGGTTGCATTTAAATTCAAAGAATCAAAATTAACATCATCGTCAAGATCATTTTTCCTAATTTCGGAAATCTCATTGAAAACAACATGGATGGATTCTTCAATAATTAAAGTTCTTTTATTGAAAATACGAAAAGCTTTAGAAACCGAAGAATAACCAAGAAAGATTCCTTCATCAGATTTAGCATCGAATTTTCCTAAGTTATCCTTTTCATTTAAGATAAAACATGTACACCCAAATACTTTAAAATATGAGACATTGGGTTTTTTGGTATTCCATAACTCATGAGTTTTGGTGAGTAAGGGTCTTACTAGAACTCTATTCAAAATATAGCATGCAGTGTTTACGGCTTCGGCCCAAAAATATTTGGGTAGGCTATGTTCATTCAACATGGTTCTTGCCATTTCTTGTAGATTTCGATTTTTTCTTTCTACTACCCCATTTTGTTGAGGATTTCTTGGAGTAGAGAAGTTATGGTTGTGTCCATTGAGTTCACAGAATTCTTGGAAGTCATGGTTTTGAAATTCTCCACCATGATCACTTCTAATTGACGAAATCATAGAACCCTTCTAATTTTGAACAAGTTTACAATACTTGGTAAAATATTTAAAGCATTCATTTTTTTGTTTTAAGAAGTAGGTCCATGTATATCTGCTATAGTCATCAACAATGACAAAGGCGTACTTGCTACCTCCAAGACTCGATGTAGAGATTGGTCCGAATAAGTCCATATGGATCAATTGTAAGGGCCTAGAGGTGCTTATTTGATTCTTAGCTTTGAAAAAACCCTTAATTTGTTTACCTAATTGGCAAGCATCACATACATTATCTTTGATGAACTTGATATGAGGAATTCCCCTTACAAGTTCTCTAGATGATATTTGAGTGATTAGTTTCATGCTAGCATGACCTAATCTTCTATGCCATAGCCAAGCATCCTCATTCATAACCTCAAAACACATTTCATCACATAAATCATTGATGTCAATAGTGTATACGTTATTTTGTTTTAATGCAATCATAGACATGTTCTTATGTGGTTTTTCAATGATGCAAGCATTAGATTCGAATTTGACAGTGTATCCTTTATCACATAATTGACTAATGCTCAAGAGGTTATGTTTTAAACCATCAACTAACAAAATATCTTCAATAAAGAAGTTTGATTTGTTACCTATGGTTCCTTTGCCAATGATTTTACCCTTGTTGTTGTCTCCGAAGGTGACATAGCCTTCGTCTATGCTAGTGAGCTTAGAGAATTGAGATGGATCTCCAGTCATATGCCTTGAGCATCCACTATCAAGGTACCATCTCTTGCTACTAGCTTGCGATGGTGTGGGTTTCTACAAGAAAGGATGATTTTTAGGTACCCATTTGCTTTTGGGTGCCTCAAAGATAGATCTACATTATTTATCATGTTGCATAGAGTTTATCATGGTTCCTTTAGGAACTCAAATCAATTTGTTTGGACTAATTTTCTTGAATGGACAATAATGCGTCTTGTGTCCAATTTTGCAACAAAAGTTACATTTTGCTTGGTGTTGAACATGTAAGATGGGGCCTTTTATAAAGGTGGTTGGATTTAGGTGAGGACTTCTCACAAATCCAATTCCACTTCTTTTTGGAACGTGACCCTTGTTTGCAAGGATCATGTTCAATGACTTGCTACCAACCTCGAATTTCTTCAAGGTGTCCTTAAGTAGCAGGTTTTCTTTTTGGAGAGTTTCTAGATCATGACATTTGATACATGAATTTAAACTATCATGATATTCAATTTTTAACTTATCAAAATCACAAGTAAGACTATCATGCTCCTTTTTCAGCAATTTGTATTTTCTATTGATAATATTGCATTCATCAAATAAGTCATGGAAGGCATTTAATAATTCATCGAAAGATAAATTAGCATCTAATAAATTCGTTACCTCCTCTCCGATGGCCATTAAGGCGTAATGAGCAACTTGCTCGGTGTTAGACTCCTCTTCTTCAGACGCGCTTGAATCATCCCATGTTGCTTTGAGCGCCTTCTTTTTTGTTGTTCTCTTTTTGGCTTGGGGACAATCACTTTTGTAGTGTCCCGGCTTTTTGCACTCATAGCAAATAACTTGGTCTTTCTTGGGTTCAATTTTACTTTTAGTGTCATTCTTAAACTTGTTTCTTTTAATGAATTTTTAAAATTTTCTTGTTAGAAGTGCCAAGTCATCATCACAGTCCTCATCACTTGAGTTTTCTTTCAAGTGATCTTCCAAAGTTCTAAGTGCCATATCCTTCCTGTTCTTTGGAAGGATGTCTTCTTGCTCTTCATGAGCTTTGCAAGTCATCTCGTAGGTCATTAATGACCCAATTAGTTCTTCAAGAGGGAAGTTGTTTAGATCTTTTGCCTCTTGAATAGCAGTGACTTTAGGATCCCAACTCTTAGGAAGGGATCTTAGAATCTTGTTTACGAGCTCAAAATCCGAAAAACTTTTTCCGAGTCCTTTTAGACCGTTGACAACATCCGTGAAATGGGTAAACATGTCGCCAATAGCCTCACTCGGTTTCATCCGAAAAAGTTCGAAAGAGTGTAACAAAAGATTGATTTTTGACTCTTTCACTCTACTTGTGCCTTCATGAGTCACTTCGAGTGTGTGCCAAATATCAAATGCAGTTTCACAAATCGAAACACGATTAAACTCGTTTTTATCAAGTGCGCAAAATAAGGCATTCATAGCCTTTGCATTAAGAGCGAAAGCCTTCTTCTCCGAATCGTTCCAATCGATCATTGGAAAAGAAGACTTTGAAAAACCATTCTCGACAAGATTCCAGAGTTCAACGTCCATAGAAATAAGAAAGATCCTCATTCGGGTCTTCCAATAGGTGTAGTCTGTCCCATTAAACATGGGTGGACATGTAATGGAATGGCCCTCTTGGTTTCCGGCGTAAGCCATCTCTCTTGGGTTTTAATCCGTTTGAGAGTTAACCGGGCTCTGATACCAATTTTTAGGATCGAGAGCACTAAGAGGGGGGGGGGGTGAATTAGTGCAGCGGAAATCTTTCAACGATTAAAAACGAAAGCTGCGTTCGTTCGATAAAAACTATTTTGATGCAAAAACCGATTCTAAGATTACTTATGATTAAGTGCAGTTTACGTCTAAACACAGTTTGCGTTTAAGCGCAGTTTACGTAGTTTGCGTCTAAATGCAGTTTGCGTCTAAATGCAGATTGCATCTAAGCGCAGTTTGCATCTAAGCGCAGTTTGCGTCTAAGCTCAGATTGCGTCTAAGCGCAGTTTGCGTCTAAGCGCAGTTTGCGTCTAAGCGCAGATTGCGTCTAAGCGCAGTTTGCGTCTAAGCGCATTTTGCGTCTAAACACAGTTTCGGAAAGATCTGAACTTAGACACACGTTCGTAAAAGCGTAGAAGGCAGTTTGCAGTTATAAATGGAATCAAAACGTAAACGTAAACTGCAAAGAAACTCGTTCGTAAAAGCGCAGAAGACAGTTTGCAGTTATAAATAGAATCAAAACGTAAATGTAAACTGCAATGTAAAGATCGTACGAAAACACCGATTTACGTCTGAATGCAGATTCGGAAAGATCAGAACTTAGAAACTTGTTCGTAAAAGCGCAGAGAGCAGTAGCTATGTAGGAGGTTTGCAGTAATGATAAAGTGCTCAAAATAAAAGCAAACCAGAGATTTAGAGTGGTTCGGTCAGTCTTGACCTACTCCACTTTTGGTTTCCTCCACCGACGAGGTCACCGACTTCAACTAGAGGCCTTCCTTCAATAGGCGAAGGCCAACTGCCATTTTACAGTTTCACTCCTTTTGACGGGCTTAGGAGACAACCCTTACAGAACCTTTCTCTCCTCTCTTTACAACTCAAGACTTGAAGAACAGAAAGAGGAGAACTTTTGGACTTTACACAAATTTGAGCTCTTAGAATCACAAAAAAGATCAAGAATTCGGTGTAGGTCTGTATCTTTTCAGTGCTGAATGGGTGGGGTATTTATAGGCCCCAACCCAGTTCAAATTTGGAGCTCAAAATGATCAAATCCCAGAATTCCGGGATCAGGCGGTTGCACCTCCTGACTGGAGAGGTTGCACCGCCTGGCAGAGCTCGAAGACTGAGCCTCTGGGCGGTGCTACCTCTGTCAGGGGCGGTTGCACCTCTCTGCCAGAGCTCGAAGACCGAGCTCAGGCGGTTGCACCGCCTGACTGGAGAGGTTGCACCACCTGGCAGAGCTCGAAACTTGAGCTCTGGCGGTGCTACCTCCTGACAGAGGAGGTTGCACCGCCCAGTCTCGCTCGGAGACTGAGCCCTGGGCGGTTGCACCTCTTGGCTGGGGCGGTTGCACCGCCCAGTCTCGCTAGGAGACATAGCCTGGGCGGTGCTACCTCCCTGCCTGGGCGGTGCTACCTCCCTGCCTGGGCGGTTGCACCTCCCACAGCAACCTGGGTCCGAATGGGTTGAACCATTCGACTCAATTTGAGTTCTTCAGGGGCCCAATTGCCCCAAGATTAAGCTAATGGGATCACCTCCTATTTCTAACTTAATCAAAGTGCTAACTACGATTATTTCCTAAGACATTCTGCAGCTTGCTTCGGTGCGTCACTCGCTTCTTCCGACGAGTTTCCGGCAAACTTCCGTCGATCATCCGATGAACCCTCGGTGTTGCTCCTGCGGACTTCCGGCAAACTCCTGGACTGCGACGATCCACTTGGCAAGTTCCAACGAGCTCCTTTGGCAAGCTTCTGGACTTCTCGGATTTGTTCCCGCATAACCTCCGACGACTGTCCGAACTTCCGTCGAGCTCTCGAACTCCCAACGTGATCATTGTCATGACTCCGGCGCAACTCCTGCTGCATGTCTTACTTTCATCGTAGTTAATCCTGCACACTTATCTCAACACAACATTAGATAACAAATGACAATTGACTTCATCATCAAAATCCGAGATTCAACAGGGATTTTCTCGAATCGCTCAACCTCTCACCAAACTCTTTTTTTTTTGTAAGTAAAAGTAAATTGATTATGTGTAAAGTTTCTACAAATAGCTTTATCTATACAAGTCATAGACAAACCCAAGTAACTCATAGAGTGCGAATGCGATAGTTATGACTACACATGCTGTAGACTATAACTCCTAATTATAGTCAACATAGAAAATGTTTATCCAGATATATCAAAACTACCTGTGGTTACATAATTTGGCATCATTCCCAAGATCTTTAGCTAATAGCAAAATTAAATTTGATAAAAATATCTTTTTCTCTTTGGGTAAAGTGCTCCATTTTGAGATCTTGCTCCATACAAGATCTTGAGTCTCTAATAATCTCTTTCAAGAGCTGAGCATTGTTTGTGTGTTGACATTCAAAGATTCTGTTACATCTCTCCTTCCACATCCACCAAATAGTGCATCTAAAGGTAACCTTTGCTAGTTGTGTGAGAGGCCCTTTTCTTGAGAAACATTGCATGAGGTCGCCTAGTTCTTGGTGCAAGTTTGGTTGTGGCAGCCTATTGAGTTCAAATCGCTGGAGAATCTCCTTCCATATCCATTTTGTATAATCACAAGTAAAATAGAGGTGGTCAACAGTTTCTTCTTGTTGCATACAAAGGGAGCATCGGTTAACATGATAGATACCTCTTCTTTTCATATTATCTATTGTAGGTAGTTTATTGAGAAGAGCCTGCCGTGTACATAAGGAATGTCTTTGTGATCCCGGTCGATCCCATGTCCAACTGCTTGGGACCCACTTGTTATTTCTTTGCCTAATTTGATTCCATGCGGATGTGGCACTAAATTTGCCATTGTCATGAGGCCAAATAAGTATATCTGAAGAGTTGTTCCTGATTGGAATAGCTATAATAGTTGGCCAAAGTGATAACATTTCGGGAGAAATAGGATTAGGGAGACACCAGGTACCGTTAGCAATGAACTCGGAAATCTTTCAATCTTTGGGAGCCCCAAGATCTTTCCGTATTCTGCCGCCATATAATTGAAATATACTCTTCCCATTCACCCAAGGATCATACCACATATTAGTACTAGTTCCAGAAGAGATTGCATAAGAAATGTGTTTGATTAGCCAATTCCTTGCCTTTAAAATTCCTTTCCAAGCTGCAGAGTGGTATGTTCTTGTTGAAATTTCCCAGATTGATTCCTTTGAAAGATACCTAGCAGAAACCCAATATGACCATAAGGAACATTTGTTTTGTAAAAGATCCCACAATTGCTGTACCAGACATGCTTGATTCCAATCTCTAGTATTTCTTAAGTTTAGCCCCCCTTCATCTTTCGGTTTGCAAATGTTATCCCAATTTACCATATGAATTGCCTTATCATTTGTGTCATTCCAAAAGAAGTTCATTAATAATCGTTCAATATCTTGGAGAAGTCCAGCAAGCAGAAGAAATGCATTACACCAATATATAGAGTAGGAGTGCAATACCGAACGGATGAGTTCGAGTCGTCCTGCTATTGATAGAAACCTATTTTTCCAAGAAGAAATTCTATTCTTTATTTTTTGCAAGATAGGCTGATAGTGGGTTTTGTGAATGCCTGTGGATATGAGCGGGAGACCTAAATAAGGAACTGGCAAGCTTCCCTCACTAACCCCCAAAGTTTGTGCAATAAAGACCTTATCCTCAACGTAAGGGCTCATATATACTTTACTTTTCACATGATTTAACTGAAGTCCAGAAACCATACCAAAGTCATTCATAATAGTAGCCAGATTCTTTACTGAAGTTGGTTCATTTTGGAGAAAGATAAGTAAATCATCTGCAAATGTTATATGAATAGAACCAGCAATGGGTACCTTAATGCTACCATTTAAGACTGCGTGTTCCAACATACAGCTAAGTCATTCCATTGCAATAGTAAAGAGATACGGAGAGAGTGGATCACCTTGTCGGATGCCATTCGTGCTCCCAAAAAAACCAATAGGTGAGCCATTAAAGAGTATCCAAAAAAACTTGATGCGATGGTACAGTAGCGGCGACGACACTGTAGCGGCGACCAGATCTAGGGCGACGGACTATAGCGGCGACGACGGTACTATAGCGGTGACCAGATCTAGGGCGACGGACTGTAGTGGCAACGACACTATAGCGGCGACCAGATCTCCGTAGGTACTATAGCGATGATCTGATTTCCTACAGCGTTGGCTGTTTCCCGAGGGTGACTGTACTGTAGCGGCATTCAGATCTCCCTAGGGCGATCTAACTCTTGCAGCATTGGCTCTCTCCCACGGGCGACAGTACTGTAGTAGCGATCTGATCTCCTGCAGCGTCGGCTTCTCCCCAAGGGTGACGATACTGTAGCAGCAACCAGATCTCCCTAGGGCGACGGTACTGTAGCGGTGATCTAATATACTGCAGCGGTGGCTTCTCCCAATGGCGTCGTTTCTGTAGCGGCGACCAAAAGAGGGATCAAACATGGTAGCGACGGCCCCTAGGGCTGGCAATGGTGGCGAGAGGGTTGAAACGATGGCAAGGCTCCCTACTATTACCCCCCAAGTTGCTCCGGGCATATACTATGGCATCCAAGGAGGTAATTAATGCTAAATTTGAAGCCTTCGAGGCGCGAATGGAGGATAAGATTCGGACGCTCTTTACCGAACTCAGATTGGGCCAACCATTAAGCCGGAAGAAATCACATCAAGGAGAGAGCTTTGCCCAATCACACCAAGCCCAAAGATATGACTTCCAAGAGAGGGGAAGTTCTATGACCAACCCCAATTATCCATGCATGAGAGTGGACTTCCCTAGATGGGAAGAAGGAGAGCCGATTGGTTGGATCTCGCGCGTAGAGCGATATTTTCGGTACCATAAAATCACGGATGCATCTATGGTGAAAATTATAGCTATACATATTGAAGGGGATGCTATACAATGGTTTGACTAGTTTGAACATACTTATGGAGTCCTTTCATGGCGACAATTCAAAGAAGGACTGCTGATCCGCTTCAAACCAACCGATTACGAGAATATTGACAGACAACTAGCAAAGATCCGACAAACCTCTACCATTCAGGAGTACCAAACCAGGTTTGAAAGGTTATCTAATCAAACTCGTGATTAGTCTCAAAAATAACTATTGAGTACTTTCATTGAGGGCTTGAAGTCGGAGATCCAAAGAGAAGTTAAAGCGCGACAACCATATACGCTTATGGCAGCCATCTCTTTCGCACGACATCAAGAGGAGCAATTGAACCATGAAGCTCGGAGGACTAGGGTCGCTCTTCAACCAATAATATTGAAGCCCTCAGCCCCCCCTACTATCGACCAAGTCCCTACACCAAAGAGGTTAACAAGAGAAGAGCTTCGGGAGCGATATGCGAAGGGGTTATGTTGGCATTGTGACGAGCCGTGGAGCCATGAGCATCACTGTAGTAAAGGGAGACTTCTTATGATTGAACCAATAGAAGAAGAGGTCATTGAACATCCAAAAGAGAGCCTTGAACATGAATAAGAAGATGTAGAAGAAGAGCCACAACCGACCGAAGTTACGGTACATACACTAGCCGGCTACTCAAACCCGCAAACCATGAAAGTTGGAGGCCTCCTCAAACAACAACCGATCACTGTTCTAATTGACACAGGCAGTACTAATAACTTTCTAAACAGTAAGGTTACTGTCCAGATGGCCTTATCTATCAAGAATTATGGCAGGTTTGACGTTAAGGTCACCGATGGATGGATTTTGAAGTATGATCGTAGGCGCCCGCAAGTGAAACTGTTGCTGATCATGAGGCCTTACCAAGAGATAATTGCATATTTCTTCCTTCTCCCTCGTGATGATCATGAGGCCATGCTCATAATTAAGTGGTTGATGACATTAGGTGATATTTATTGGAATTTTATGCAACTAATTATGAAATTTTATAGTAAGGAGAAACAAGTAATACTGAACGGGAAACGTGGGGGCGACGTAACGACGATTTGCACCCAACAAATGGAGAAGGTTTTGCATAAAGCATGCAGCAGCTTTTTGGTACAACTTGAGCAGCAAACTAAGGGAGAGCCAATAATTTTAAAATAATTTCTTATTAAAAATAATTTCTCTACAAGCAAGATCGATACTGCATTGTTTATCAAAAATTTTAAAAATAATTTTCTTATTATTCAAATTTATGTTGATGATATTATTTTTAGTTCCACGAATGAATATCTTTGTGAATCATTTGCTAAAAGTATGAGTCTTGAATTTAAAATGAGTTTGATGGGAGAATTAACCTTCTTTTTAGGCTTATAAATCAAACAACTAAGTAATGGCATCTTTTTTAGTCAAACAAAATACGCTTTAGATTTGTTAAAAAGGTTTAATATGGATAGCTCAAAAGCTATCAATACTCTCATGAGTACCTCCACTAAGTTAGACATTGATGAAAGTGGAGAAAACTTTGATCAAAAAGCTTATACAGGTATGATAGGAAGTCTACTATACCTCACCACAACTAGACCGGATATCATGTTTAGTGTAGGTCTTTGTGCTAGGTTTCAATCTAATCCTAAGATATCTCATCTTAAAGCAGTTAAGAGAATTCTTAAATATCTAAAAGGTACCACTAATCTAGGATTATGATATCCAAAATTTGAAAACTTTGAACAAATTGCATATGCTAATGCTGAGTTTGCTGGATGTAGATTAGATAGAAAAAGCACATCTGGAATATGTCAGTCTTTAGGACACACACTTGTTTCTTGGTCATCCAATGACTAAGAAACAAAACTCGGTTGCACTATCTATAATCGAAGCTGAGTACATTGTAGCTATTGCATACTATGCATAATGTTGAATCTCGAATTTTGATGATGAAACTAATTAATAATTATTTATGTTTTAATCTGCATTTTGAGTGACACATGATGCTTAGATTAGGATGAGACAATTAAAGCAAAAAAAAATCATGTTGTGCCAGGGGAAAACATGTCAGAAGATTGGTGTTAGGACTCTAGCTTGGAGAGTCCTAACTGAGAGGGACATTCATGTAAAACTATTAGGACTCTAGCTAGGAGAGTCCTAATTGAGAGGGACATTCTGTTAGGACTATAGCTAGGAGAGTCCTAATTGAGAGAGGCATTCATGTAGGAGATTTTTTCTTAGAGAAGAATTAGGAGTTGTAAGGGAATAGGAGTTTTGAGGAGGAGTCTTATTAGGAGTTGGTTAGAAGTAAGAGTCTTAAGTAGGAGTCCTATTAGGAGTTAGAGTTTAGAAGCCCTATAAATAGCCATGTATTCCTTCTCTTTTCATAAGCAATAGATGAATCTTTTCTGCAGCCTTTGAGCAGCAACTTGGAGGGAGGAACCACTATAGAGTTCCAAGGAGGCCGATCCCCTAAAGAGATCAACCCCAAGTTTAGAATCTGCAAGGGTTCTATCACCTGGTATCAGAGCAGCGTTCTTGGCGTCTCGCTGCCCTTCCACAGCCATCCATCAACCCTCCGCAACCATCCAAAGCAATTCCCACAATTGCTTAAAAGATCGTCACCGAATTCCGTCATCATCTCCACCACCACGGATCATCCTTTGATCTCCCCATGAATTGCAACAGGTTCTGGTTTCCTACCTTACTACTGCTGCAATTTAGTTATCCTTATTCGAAAATCCAAAAAAAAAAAAAAATCGTTCCTATATTGCTGCATAAACTTTTCGTCACAAAGTTTTCATCTCTACGACGAAAGATACATTGAAGAATTCCAGCCGCATAGCACCATCTATTTGATCTTGCTACTGTGCATTTTCTATCCAAATTTCTACGAAATTTTTATGACATCTTTGACACTTCTTAACAGTGGATTTTCCTTTGGTTTTATCAAAAAATTCTCAATATAAACTACTGATATTTTATGTCCAATCTACTGCACTTGAATTGCAGAATTCAAACCGCATAGCACCATCTGTTTGATCTTGCTACTATGCTTTTTCTATCCAAATTTTTACAAAATTTTTATGACATCTTTGAAACTTCCTAACAGTAGATTTCCCTTTGGTTTCATCGAAAAATTCTCAATATAAACTACTGATCTTTTATGTCCAATCTGCTACACTTGAAAATCTATGCTGCAGAAAATTTTAGCTGCATATCGTTGCCTTAACCCATCTATTTGCAATCTTTTTTGAATGAAATTTCTTATACACTTCATAGATCATCTTAGCTTCCATCTAAGATTGATCTATTAAGAAATTCATCTCTAAAAATGATTTTATGTTGCTGCAAATTTTCATCGTAACCCGCTGAAATTTTTCGACGATAATTCTGCAATTGCAACTTGCACCAATTTCCTTGCTATTATACTGCCAAAATTTTCTTGATTAAATTAGATATCCTTTCTGTCATATAAACTATGATTTTTCTATCAATTCCCTCCTCAATTCTCTCAAGTTTTTGGTGGAAATTACGTCGAGAAACCGTTGTTTCTTCGACGACAATTCTACTCTTACAAGACAGCACATACTTACTGCAACTTCCACGGATTTCTGTCAAACCTTTGCTACCATCTACCACAGATCCAAAACTTTCATCCATAGCCCTAAAACTCTACCAAACCACACCCTCAAACTGCACCCAAAACAGCCACAAAATAAGCCTAAACCGCAGCCTACATCCACCAATCCACCAACACTTTCGACCATCACTTCTCTCAACCTATACATGCCTTTAACCCAACAGCAAAAGAGAGATCTTAACATCATTGATTTGGGGCCATATACTATGGCATCTAAGGAGGCAATCAATGCTAAATTCGAAGCCTTGGAGGCACGAATGGAGGATAAGATTCGGACGCTCTTTATCGAACTCAGATTGGGCCGACCACTAAGCACGAAGAAATCACATCAAGGAGAGAGCTATGCCCAATCACACCAAGCCCAAAGATATGACTTCCAAGAGAGGGGAAGCTCTATAACTAACCCCAACTATCCATGCATGAGAGTGGATTTCCCTAGATGGGAAGAAGGAGACCTGATTGGTTGGATCTCGCGCGCGGAGCGATATTTTCGGTACTATAAAACCGTGGATGCATCTATGGTGAAAATTGCAGCTATACATCTTCAAGGGGATGCTATGCAGTGGTTTGACTGGTTTGAACATACTTATGGAGTCCTTTCATGGCGACAATTCAAAGAAGGACTGCTGATCCGCTTCAAACCAACCGATTACGACCAAGTCCCCCCTACTATCGACCAAGTCCCTACACCAAAGAGGTTAACAAGAGAAGAGCTTCGGGAGCGATATGCGAAGGGGTTATGTTGGCATTGTGACGAGCCATGGAGTCGTGAGCATCGCTGTAGTAAAGGAAAACTTCTTATGATTGAACCAATAGAAGAAGAGGTCATTGAACATCCAGAAGAGAGCTTTGAACATGAAGAAAAAGATGCAGAAGAAGAGCCACAACCGACTGAAGTTACGGTACATGCACTAGCCGGCTACTCAAACCCGCAAACGATGAAAGTTGGAGGCCTTCTCAAACAACAATCGATCACTGTTCTCATCGACACGGGCAGTTCTAATAACTTTCTAAATAGTAAGGTTACTATCCAGATGGCCTTACCTATTGAGAATTTCAGCAGGTTTGACGTTAAGGTCGTCGACGGACGGATTTTGAATTGTGATCGTAGGCGCCCGTAGGAGAAACTATTGCTGCAGGACCAAGAGATAATTGCAGATTTCTTCTTTCTCCCTCTTAACAATCATGAGGCCATGCTCAGAATTAAATGGTTGACGACATTAGGTGATATTTCTTGAAATTTTATGAAACTAATTATGAAATTTTACAGTAAGGAGAAATAGGTGACATTGCACGGGAAACGTGGGGGCGACATAACAACGATTTGCACACAACAAATAGAGAATGTTTTGCATAAAGCATGCAGCGGCTTTTTGGTACAACTTGATCAGCAAACTAAGGGAGAGCCAACAGAATTTGAAGATCCAAATCTATTTCCTTTGCTTGCTGAATTTTCAAATATATTTGACGAACCGCGCAACCTACCTCTTACCCGTCGGCATGATCATTGTATAATGATTCTTCCAGGCAAATCTTCAGCAAATGCTCAGCCATATCTGTATCCACATCTCCAGAAGGATGAAATAGAAAGGATTATAAAAGAGATGCTCGAAACAGGAGTCATTCGGCCAAGTTGCAACCTCTACTCTTCGCCGGTGCTACTTGTACGCAAGAAGGACGGAACAAGGCGAATATGTGTTGATTACCGAGCTCTCAATGGCATAATCATCAAGGACAAATACTTTATTCCAATAGTAGATGAATTGCTAGATGAAAGGGAGCACAAATATTTACAAAGCTGGACCTTTGATCTGAGTATCATCAAATACGAGCATGCGAAGAAGACATACGGAAAACCACCTTTTGAACACACAACAACCACGAATTTTTGCTTTCTTCAACAAAAGGTGGAATATCTTGGGCATATCATATCAGAGGAAGGTGTGGCAGTGGACCCCTTCAAAATTGGAGCAATGCAAAACTGGCCGACTTCGAGAAACATAAAATTGCTACATGGCTTTCTGGGTTTAACAGGCTACTACCGCAAGTTCGTGAAAAACTATGGAAAGATCAGTGCACCACTTACTTCCTTACTAGAAAAAGATGTCTTCCAATGGTTGGACAGAGCCTCCGCTGCCTTCGACAAACTTAAGGCAGCCATGACGTCGACGCCGGTGCTAACACTACCAGATTTCAACCGACCCTTCATTATTGAGGCCGACATATCTGGAGTCAGAATTGGAGCCAGTCTCATGCAAGATGGTCGACCACTCGCATACACTAGCAAGGCATTATCTCCCTCCCATCAAAATAAGTCAACATATGATAAGGAGATGCTCGCCATTGTGTAATATCCTCCACTTTTAAAAATATATTAATAAGGATTTATATGTAAATTGGAGGACCTATATGTAAATATAGAAATTACAAGGACTAAACTGCTAAGTTGCAAAAAGAAAAAAAAAATGGGAAAACCAAATATTTCGGTATTATCCCACCGCCTCCAACGCACTCTCTGTTTCTTCCAGAAACAGAGAGGAGCGGTGGGGCGTGAGGAGAAGGAGAGTGGTTGAGGGAAAAGAAAAGAAGAAGAGGGAAAAGAAGAGAGGAGGAAGAAGAAGAAGAAGAAGAAGAAGAGGAAGAAAAGAGGAGGTGGCTGCAGCGAGGGCTGCAGCGAGGAGCTGTGGGGTGTTGGGAAGGAGAGAGGAAGAGACGGTGAGGAAGAAGAGAAGAAGAAGAAAGGAAGAAGAAGAAAAGAAGAAGAAGAAGAAAAAGAAAAAGAAGAAGAGGAAAAGAGGAGGTGGCTGTGGCAAGGGCTGCAGCGAGGAGCTGTGGGGTGTTGGGGAGGAGAAAGAAAGAAGAGGAGAAGAAGAAGAAGAGGAAGAGAAGAGGAAGAGGAAGCAGGAGAAGAGGTTGTGATACCTCTGTTTCCTGCAGAGGAAACAGAGGAGAGGGTGTGTGTGACGCCGGGGAGGAGGAGAGAAGAAGAAGAGGAGAAGAAGAAGAGAAGGGAAAGGAGGAGCTGCGGCTGCGGCAGTAGCAGCTGCAGCTGGAAGAGAAGGAGAGGAAGAGATGGTGAGGAAGAAGAGAAGAAGTGGAAGTGGGTGAAGAGGCGGCACCTCTGTTTCCTGTAGGAGGAAACAGAGGAAAGGAGGTGCTGTTCGTCGGGGAGAAGAAGGGGAGGAAGGAGAAGAAGAGAAGAAGAAGAAAGGAAGGAGAAGGAAGAGGAGAAGGGAAAGAAGTAGCTGCGGCTGCGGTTGTGGCAGCTGCAGCTGTGGCAAGGAAAGAGGAAGAGGAAGGGAAAAGAGGATAGGAAGAAGAGGGAGAAGAGAAGAAGAAGAAGAAGAAGAAGAAGAAGAAGAAGAAGAGGTGGCTACAGCGAGGAGCTGTGGGGCATGGGGAGAAGAAGAGAAGGAAAGGAAGAAGAAGAGAAAGGAAAAGGGAAGAAGAGAGGAAGAGGAGAAGGGGAGGCAGCTGCGGCAGTGGCAGCTGCAGCTGGAAGAGAAGGAGGAAATAGAGCAGGGGAGGAAGAAGAGGCTGCGGTTGTGGTGGCTGCGGCCATGGCTGCGATTGCGACTGCGGCAGTTGCAGCTGGGAAAGAAAGGAAAGGAAGGGGGAAAAGGGGCTGCAGATGGGATTGCGGCCGCAGTGGCAGAGACTGCGTATGCAGCAGTTATGTCTGCGAGAGAAGGGAGGAAGGAAGGTAGTGCGGTGGAAGGGGCTGCGATTGTGGCAGCGACAGCAGTGGCGGCTGTGGCAGCTGCGATTGGGAAAGAAAAAGAAGGAATGAGAGTAAGAGAGAGCAGGTGATTGTGCCTCGATGTTCGACACGTGGTGTAGTTGCGATGAAAGGAAGAAAACGGGAGCACAAAACGAAACAGAGAGAGGACACGGACGAAAAGTAGAAGGATTGGACTGACACCTTCCTTGGATATTCAGATCAAATATTTGAAAGGCAAGTTCCCTGATCGTTCCTCCTATAATTGCTCTAACTTTTCTTATTGCAAGTTCCCTGATCGTTTCTCCTATAATTGTTCTGATATGTCTTATTGCAAGTATCCTGATCTTTCCACACTGCCATTTTTATCTCTACATTTGCTTTGAATACGAGGAACTTTGAATTGTTCTAGCCTTGCATTTGTTATATCTCCTGTTTAGACGTAACGATTCGAATCCGTGCAACTTTTGAGATTCTGACCTTTTGATACCGAGCTGCCTATAAGTCTTTGTTGGAAACTCTGATTTGTTCAAAACTGATTTCATTGGAAACTAGACTCGTAGACCTTTCTTTGATATATGGATTGAAAGATTTGGAATCCAAACACCTGCCCAGTTATCTGTTGAATCTGACATTATGAATTCTGCCAACTGAGATTTTGTTCTACGACTCTTGCTTACTAAATCATTTGTAACTCTCTCTGTTGGATAGTTCAATTCATATGAAGCCTGTCTTATCTGAAAGTATAATCCAATGATTATTTCTGAGTAAATTGGAGCATGATTGATAGTTTGAATCATTTGTTCAATGTGCCTTCTGTATTCTGCTAGAAATCGAGCTTTGGTCGATTTCTCATATTCTGGTTTCATTCCTTTGGAAATTGATATCCTTTAGCTTTCTTATTCAATTGAGCTTTATATTACTGCTTTGAATTCTTGTATGCTCTTGTCCTTAAAATTATTGCATTCTTGAAAACTATTGTGTAACGTTTATGCTATATCGTATTGACTCATATAGGCACATGTATATCCTATTGTTCCGCATTTGCTTTCGATATGTGCCTATTCCAGTTTCATTCCTTTGGACATTGAATTTATCAAATCTTCTTATTGAATTGAGTTATATGTGATTGCTTGGATTCCATATGTGCCCTTGCTTTCAATTCCTTTCAAATCTGAATATACTTGTGAAAGATTATTGCTTACTTCGGATTGACTCGTAAAGGCACATGTACGCTTTGTTGTTCCGCGTGTGCTTCCGATATATGCTGCTTATTGTTAAAACTGCCCTCTTGTACTCTGGTGTGTGGGATTGTCTGGACCTTTGCCAGAAATGGTAAAGGATATGCGCTTGTTGCCCGCTATGTGGGATCCCGCTATGTGGGATATGCGCTTGTTGCCCGCTATGTGGGTAAGTGCTTAGAGCCTGCGATGCTCTACCGGCCCCCTTTGACTTCACCTAGACGTGGGTGGATGGAGCTCCCAGACCTGGGAGACTTTTGTCAGGTGGTCATTCAGAAATGGATAAATCACATTCTGACTGAGATCCCACTACACCTTCAGTATGTTTGATATGATATCCAGAGCTTTGGTTATGTGTTTCTGTACATGCTTTGGATAAGATTGATATGTTTGCAACGTCAAAGACGACGTTTGAGCATCTGTACGGTATTTGTTATTGATATGCTCTAAAATGTTTCCTCCACTATTGATATGTTTCGAAATGTTCCATATGTCGTTGATATGCTCCGGAACATTTCATACGCCATTGATATGCTCCAATTACTCTGTGCTCCATTTGCTATGAACTGATATGTTCTGAAATGTCATATCTGCCATTGATATGCTCCAATTACTCTGTGCTCCATTTGCTATGAACTGATATGTTCTGAAATATCCTATCTGCCATTTATATGCTCCAATTACTTTGTGCTCCATTTGCTATGAACTGATATGTTCTGAAATGTCCTATCTGCCATTGATATGCTCCAATTACTCTGTGCTCCATTTGCTATGAACTGATATGTTCTGAAATGTCCTATCTGCCATTGATATGCTCCATTTATTGTGAATCAAATATGTTTTGAATGACATGATACTTATGATTTTGTATCTAATGAGATAGTATCCTTGAGAATTCTTGTATTCTGCCTTACAATGTGATACCTTACTCGTTTGAAACCGTTCCTTTTGTTCTGAATATGTTTTGTCACTTGCTGAGCCGTTTTTGGCTCACTCCGTTGTTATATAAATCTTTCAGGTCAGCTTGTCACTCTTCGAGATGTTTGATTTGGGCTGAGGCAATGGATAGCTATTCAGAATGATGGGCAAGTCTGGTTGATTATTACGATATTGTTGTATAAGTATGTTTTGTATGTAATGAAATGTTGTCGATGAACCGAAATTGATATACTGTGTCAAAGTGTTAGGAGATCTCTCTTATTTGGAATTTCGGAATGTTAAGTCTAATTTATGACGATATGAACTTGTGGTGAATAGTTGGAGTTCTGATTTTATAATTTATTTAGATTGTGGATTTATAAATGTTGTTCATGTTTGTCAAGTTGGCTTGGGTTGCCATAAATGTGAATTATCGAGTGACGTGATATATGATTTTAAAATGCACAGGTTTTATGGATGTGAATTTGATTGAATGTTTTTCAGTATCCTCAAATGTTAGTTTGGATCCTGGATTGGTTTGTGTGACGAAAATTTTAAATATCATCGATATTTTGAGGGGCGTGACAGAGGTGGTATCAGAGCATTGTTTGAGGATTACTGGAATATTTGATATGTTGACGTACAAAATATATTGAGGTCAAATGAACTATAGTGATTGGTGGAAATTTTCTTTGATGCATTTTAGGAATCTAGGATGATGAGGACATTTGGGTCCTCCTATTTCATTTGTTTCTGATTAATTAATATGGATGAAAGGGGTGATCGAGGATACTAAATCAGAGTAGCGCAATGAAAGCATGGTGAACCTAATTTCAATGGTGGTAGAAAAATGGATGATGCAAACAGAGAAGATATTTGATGTATAAAATTGTTCTGATGATCAAAAGATTTCTTTTGCCGCCTTATATTGGAAGTAGAGGCTGATCATTAATGGGAACAATGAAAAGAATTTTTGGAGATATGTGGCAAGAATGATAAGGATAAGTTTAGCAATAAAAATATGATTGGAAATGAATCAGAAAGTAATAACAAGAGGGTCGAGACATTTGGATTTGAAAAGGGAAGTCACCACAAAAGACTCAATCATGTGTGAATTGCAAGTTAAATTATGAAACAAATTTATGTTTCCGAGTGACTAGAGTCTATTTTGTTTGTAGAAAGTTGGATCATAAAATAAAAGACTGCCCCTTGAACAAGAAGAAAGAGTCATTGCCTCATAAATCATCAGCCCATGTCAGAGTGTATGCTATCACTGAATATGATTCTAAAACTTCTGAATTAGTGATCGAAGGTATTATGCATGTTTATGAAAGAATGCAAATATTTGTTTGACC
Organism: Musa acuminata AAA Group; assembly: GCF_036884655.1. Classification (NCBI taxonomy): domain Eukaryota; kingdom Viridiplantae; phylum Streptophyta; class Magnoliopsida; order Zingiberales; family Musaceae; genus Musa; species Musa acuminata. The sequence goes on along the minus strand of NC_088344.1, from coordinate 19,133,147 downwards.
ATGAGTCCCATCTACGATTTGATTCGTAATATTTTGCTTATCACATGGGTATTCAACCTAGACTACTACATTATGTGATATATGTAAATACGATCAATGGAGATTCTTTGATAACGAACTTGAATATGGTCCTCTTGTCTGATTTTTATTGGAGAACTTGAACTTTTTCGTTGATTTAGTTCTCCTAGAGATTTGGAGTTTTGATATTATACTTGGTATGGATTGACTATCTTCCTATCATACCAGTATGGATTGGTATATAACAAATGATCACTTTTTGCATATTTGATCAGCTGATCTTTTATTTTGAGAGTATTGGACATTATTTATCTCCTTGCCTAATGTATCCCAAGATGACTTGTTTGGATTACCTGCAAATGTGATTTTGCTTTTGATTTGGTCCTTGGGACAATCCTAAAATCTAAGCTTCTCTACAAAATGATATCATTTGAGTAAGCGGCATTAGAAAAACAACTACAAGGATTATTAAATGAGGATTTTATTTGGCTTAATATTTTATCATGAGGTGCTCTGGTGTTAGTTAAAAAGATGGATGGAACATTGAGGCTTTGTATTGATTATGGATAGTTGAATCAGGTGATCATCAAAAACGAGTATTTTCTAAAGTAACGACTTGCTTGATTAATTACAGGGTGCGCAAGTATTTTTAGAAATTGATTGAAGGTCGGGTTACCGTCTATTGAGGATCAAGAATATTTCGGTCACTCTTGGATAATTGTGTCATTATATTGTATTGATGAAATTATTTGAGAGTAGGAGGAGGAAATAAAGAAATCATAATCATCACCTTTTCATCGATTGAGCTATGATCAATTTAGAGGACTAAATTTTCTTTTAAGGGGGGGAGAGTGTAATATCCTCCACTTTTAAAAATATATTAATAAGGATTTATATGTAAATTGGAGGACCTATATGTAAATATAGAAATTACAAGGACTAAACTGCTAAGTTGCAAAAAGAAAAAAAAAATGGGAAAACCGAAAATTTCGGTATTATCCCACCGCCTCCAACGCACTCTCTGTTGAGGGAAAAGAAAAGAAGAAGAGGGAAAAGAAGAGAGGAGGAAGAAGAAGAAGAAGAAGAAGAGGAAGAAAAGAGGAGGTGGCTGCAGCGAGGGCTGCAGCGAGGAGCTGTGGGGTGTTGGGAAGGAGAGAGGAAGAGACGGTGAGGAAGAAGAGAAGAAGAAGAAATGAAGAAGAAGAAAAGAAGAAGAAGAAGAAAAAGAAAAAGAAGAAGAGGAAAAGAGGAGGTGGCTGTGGCAAGGGCTGCAGCGAGGAGCTGTGGGGTGTTGGGGAGGAGAAAGAAAGAAGAAGAGAAGAAGAATAAGAGGAAGAGAAGAGGAAGAGGAAGCAGGAGAAGAGGTTGTGATACCTCTGTTTCCTGCAGAGGAAACAGAGGAGAGGGTGTGTGTGACGCCGGGGAGGAGGAGAGAAGAAGAAGAGGAGAAGAAGAAGAGAAGGGAAAGGAGGAGCTGCGGCTGCGGCGGTGGCAGCTGCAGCTGGAAGAGAAGGAGAGGAAGAGATGGTGAGGAAGAAGAGAAGAAGTGGAAGCAGGTGAAGAGGCAGCACCTCTGTTTCCTGCAGGAGAAGAAGAAGAAGAGGAAGAGAAGAGGAAGAGGAAGCAGGAGAAGAGGTTGTGATACCTCTGTTTCCTGCAGAGGAAACAGAGGAGAGGGTGTGTGTGACGCCGGGGAGGAGGAGAGAAGAAGAAGAGGAGAAGAAGAAGAGAAGGGAAAGGAGGAGCTGCGGCTGCGGCGGTGGCAGCTGCAGTTGGAAGAGAAGGAGAGGAAGAGATGGTGAGGAAGAAGAGAAGAAGTGGAAGCGGGTGAAGAGGCGGCACCTCTGTTTCCTGCAGGAGGAGAAGAAGAAGAGGAAGAGAAGAGGAAGAGGAAGCAGGAGAAGAGGTTGTGATACCTCTGTTTCCTGCAGAGGAAACAGAGGAGAGGGTGTGTGTGACGCCAGGGAGGAGGAGAGAAGAAGAAGAGGAGAAGAAGAAGAGAAGGGAAAGGAGGAGCTGCGGCTGCGGCGGTGCAGCTGCAGCTGGAAGAGAAGGAGAGGAAGAGATGGTGAGGAAGAAGAGAAGAAGTGGAAGCGGGTGAAGAGGCGGCACCTCTGTTTCCTGCAGGAGGAAACAGAGGAAAGGAGGTGCTGTTCGTCGGGGAGAAGAAGTGGAGGAAGGAGAAGAAGAGATGAAGAAGAAAGGAAGGAGAAGGAAGAGGAGAAGGGAAAGAAGTAGCTGCGGCTGCGGTTGTGGCAGCTGTAGCTGTGGCAGGGAAAGAGGAAGAGGAAGGGAAAAGAGGAGAGGAAGAAGAGGGAGAAGAGAAGAAGAAGAAGAAGAAGAAGAAGTGGTGGCTGCAGCGAGGAGCTGTGGGGCGTGGGGAGAAGAAGAGAAGGAAAGGAAGAAGAAGAGAAAGGAAAAGGGAAGAAGAGAGGAAGAGGAGAAGGGGAGGCAGCTGCGGCAGTGGCAGCTGCAGCTGGAAGAGAAGGAGGAAATAGAGCAGGGGAGGAAGAAGAGGCTGCGGTTGTGGTGGCTATGGCCATGGCTGCGACTGCGACTGCGACAGTTGTAGCTGGTAAAGAAAGGAAAGGAAGGGGGAAAAGGGGCTGCGGATGGGATTGCGGCCGCAGCGGTAGAGACTGCGTATGCAGCAGTTATGTCTGCGAGAGAAGGGAGGAAGGAAGGTAGTGCGGTGGAAGGGGCTGCGATTGTGGCAGCGACAGTGGCGGCGGCTGTGGTAGCTGCGGTTGGGAAAGAAAAAGAAGGAATGAGAGTAAGAGAGAGCAGGTGACTGTGCCTCGATGTTCGACACGTGGTGTAGTTGCGATGAAAGGAAGAAAACAGGAGCACAAAACGAAACAGAGAGAGGACATGGAGGAAAAGTAGAAGGATTGGACTGACACCTTCCTTGGATATTCAGATCAAATATTTGAAAGGCAAGGTCCCTGATCGTTCCTCCTATAATTGCTCTAACTTTTCTTATTGTAAGTTCCCTGATCGTTTCTCCTATAATTGCTCTGATATGTCTTATTGCAAGTATCTTGATCTTTCCTCACTGCTATTTTTATCTCTACATTTGCTTTGAATATGAGGAACTTTGAATTGTTCTAGCCTTGCATTTGTTATATCTCCTGTTTAGACGTAACGATTCGAATCTGTGCAACTTTTGAGATTCTGACCTTTTGATACCGAGCTGCCTATAAGTCTTTGTTGGAAACTCTGATTTGTTCAAAACTGATTTCATTGGAAACTAGACTCGTAGACTTTTCTTTGATATATGGATTGAAAGATTTGGAATCCAAACACCTGCCCAGTTATCTGTTGAATCTGATATTATGAATTCTGCCAATAGAGATTTTGTTCTACGACTCTTGCTTACTAAATCATTTGTAACTCTCTATGTTGGATAGTTCAATTCATATGAAGCCTGTCTTATCTGAAAGTATAATCCAATGATTATTTCTGAGTAAATTGGAGTACGATTGATAGTTTGAATCATTTGTTCAATGTGCCTTCTGTATTCTGCTAGAAATCGAGCTTTGGTCGATTTCTCATATTCTGGTTTCATTCCATTGGAAATTGATATCCTTTAGCTTTCTTATTCAATTGAGCTTTATATTACTGCTTTGAATTCTTGTATGCTCTTGTCCTTAAAATTATTGCATTCTTGAAAACTGTTGTGTAACGTTTATGCTATATCGTATTGACTCATATAGGCACATGTATATCCTATTGTTCCGCATTTGCTTTCGATATATGCCTATTCCAGTTTCATTCCTTTGGACATTGAATTTATCAAATCTTCTTATTGAATTGAGTTATATGTGATTGCTTGGATTCCATATGTGCCCTTGCTTTCAATTCATTTCAAATCTGAATATACTTGTGAAAGATTATTGCTTACTTCGGATTGACTCGTAAAGGCACATGTACGCTTTGTTGTTCCGCGTGTGCTTCCGATATATGCTGCTTATTGTTAAAACTGCCCTCTTGTACTCTGGTGTGTGGGATTGTCTCGACCTTTGCCAGAAATGGTAAAGGATATGCGCTTGTTGCCCGCTATGTGGGATCCCGCTATGTGGGATATGCGCTTGTTGCCCGCTATGTGGGTATGTGCTTAGAGCCTGCGATGCTCTGCCGGCCCCCTTTGACTTCACCTAGACGTGGGTGGATGGAGCTCCCAGACGTGGGAGACTTTTGTCAGGTGGTCATTCAGAAATGGATGAATCACATTCTGACTGAGATCCCACTACACCTTCTGTATGTTTGATATGATATCCAAAGCTTTGGTTTTGTGTTTCTGTACATGCTTTGGATAAGATTGATATGTTTGCAACGTCAAAGACGACGATTGAGCTTCTGTACGGTATTTGTTATTGATATGCTCTGAAATGTTTCCTCCACTGTTGATATGTTTCGAAATGTTTCATATGTCGTTGATATGCTCCGGAACATTTCATACGCCATTGATATGCTCCAATTACTCTGTGCTCCATTTGCTATGAACTGATATGTTCTGAAATGTCCTATCTGCCATTGATATGCTCCAATCACTCTGTGCTCCATTTGCGATGAACTGATATGTTCTGAAATGTCCTATCTGCCATTGATATGCTCCAATTACTCTGTGCTCCATTTGCTATGAACTGATATGTTCTGAAATATCCTATCTGCCATTGATATGCTCCCAATGATTATTTCTGAGTAAATTGGAGCACGATTGATAGTTTGAATCATTTGTTCAATGTGCCTTCTGTATTCTGCCAGAAATCGAGCTTTGGTCGATTTCTCATATTCTGGTTTCATTCCTTTGGAAATTGATATCCTTTAGCTTTCTTATTCAATTGAGCTTTATATTACTGCTTTGAATTCTTGTATGCTCTTGTCCTTAAAATTATTGCATTCTTGAAAACTGTTGTGTTACGTTTATGCTATATCGTATTGACTCATATAGGCACATGTATATCCTATTGTTCCGCATTTGCTTTCGATATGTGCCTATTCCAGTTTCATTCCTTTGGACATTGAATTTATCAAATCTTCTTATTGAATTGAGTTATATGTGATTGCTTGGATTCCATATGTGCCCTTGCTTTCAATTCCTTTCAAATCTGAATATACTTGTGAAAGATTATTGCTTACTTCGGATTGACTCGTAAAGGCACATGTACGATTTGTTGTTCTGCGTGTGCTTCCGATATATGCTGCTTATTGTTAAAACTGCCCTCTTGTACTCTGGTGTGTGGGATTGTCTAGACCTTTGCCAGAAATGGTAAAGGATATGCGCTTGTTGCCCGCTATGTGGGATCCCGCTATGTGGGATATGCGCTTGTTGCCCGCTATGTGGGTCTGTGCTTAGAGCCTGCGATGCTCTGCCGGTCCCCTTTGACTTCACCTAGACGTGGGTGGATGGAGCTCCCAGACGTGGGAGACTTTTGTCAGGTGGTCATTCAGAAATGGATGAATCACATTCTGACTGAGATCCCACTACACCTTCTGTATGTTTGATATGATATCCAGAGCTTTGGTTATGTGTTTCTGTATATGCTTTGGATAAGATTGATATGTTTGCAATGTCAAAGATGACGTTTGAGCTTCTGTACGGTATTTGTTATTGATATGCTCTGAAATGTTTCCTCCACTGTTGATATGTTTCGAAATGTTCCATATGTCGTTGATATGCTCTGGAACATTTCATACGCCATTGATATGCTCCAATTACTCTGTGCTCCATTTGCTATGAACTGATATGTTCTGAAATGTCCTATCTGCCATTGATATGCTCCAATTACTCTGTGCTCCATTTGCTATGAACTGATATGTTCTGAAATATCCTATCTGCCATTGATATGCTCCAATTACTTTGTGCTCCATTTGCTATGAACTGATATGTTCTGAAATGTCCTATCTGCCATTGATATGCTCCAATTACTCTGTGCTCCATTTGCTATGAACTGATATATTCTGAAATGTTCTATCTGCAATTGATATGCTCCAATTACTTTGTGCTCCATTTGTTGTGAATCAAATATGTTTTGAATGACATAATACTTATGATTTTGTATCTAATGAGATAGTATCCTTGAGAATTCTTGTATTCTGCCTTAAAATGTGATACCTTACTCGTTTGAAATCGTTCCTTTTGTTCTGAATATGTTTTGTCACTTGCTGAGCTGTTTTTGGCTCACTCCATTGTTATATAAATCTTTCAGGTCAGCTTGTCACTCTTCGAGATGTTTGATTTGGGCTGAGGCAGTGGATAGCTATTCAGAATGATGGGCAAGTCTGGTTGATTATTACGATATTGTTGTATAAGTATGTTTTGTATGTAATGAAATGTTATCGATGAACCGAAATGGATATACTGTGTCAAAGTGTTAGGAGATCTCTCTTATTTGGAATTTCGGAATGTTATGTCTAATTTATGACGATATGAAATTGTGGTGAATAGTTGGAGTTCTGATTTTATAATTTATTTAGCTTGTGGATTTATAAATGTTGTTCATGTTTGTCAAGTTGGCTTGGGTTGTCATAAATGTGAATTATCGAGTGACATGATATATGATTTTAAAATGCACAGGTTTTATGGATGTGAATTTGATTGAATGTTTTTCAGTGTCCTCAAACGTTAGTTTGGATCCTGGATTGGTTTGTGTGACGAAAATTTTAAATATCGTCGATATTTTGAGGGGCGTGACACATTTTGCGCGCAGCAACGAGGTGGAGACCCTACTTGATTGGTCGACGATTTCAAAATAAAATCGACCATAAATGCCTTAAGTACTTTTTGGAGCGAAAGATACCATCCCTTGAGCAGCAAAAATGGGTAACAAAACTTCTTGGATTTGATTTTGAAATAACTTACAAAAAGGGGAAAGAGAATGTTTTTGCAGATGCGCTTTCGCAACTACCCGTGCAAGTTGAAGTTTCGACCGTTTCACTTCCGACCAGCGACTTCCTTGAGGATATTAAGATGGAATGGCAGGAAGATTCAGATACTAGTAAGATTATAAAAAAATGGGAGGAAGCACCAAGCCCCATGGCTCATTACAATTGGGACTCAAAAGAATTACACTATAAGGGACGCATTGTGCTTGTGACAAATTCTACTTGCATCTTTAAGAGCAGATTTTGGACAAAGTTATTCCATATGCTGGGTACTAAATTGAAAAGGAGTATGACATATCACCCACAAACCAACAGCCTGCCGAAAGTTTTAAATAGGTGCTTGGAGACAGCCCAAAGTCACCCACCAAATATGACTACCCAAAGAGAACTCCAGACCCAGCCAAGTGCCATTTTTGATCGACGGATCGCGACTCAACGACGACGACCCACTAATGAAGTGCTTATACAGCGGGCGAGCCTACCAATAGAAGATGCCACTTGGGAGAACTATGACGACTTGAAGATCAAATTCCCAGAATTCACGAATCATCAGCCTCGAGGACAAGGCTGATTTGAAGAGGGCGGGTCTGTTAGGACTCTAGCTTGGAGAGTCCTAACTGAGAGGGACATTCATGTAAAACTATTAGGACTCTAGCTAGGAGAGTCCTAATTGAGAGGGACATTCTATTAGGACTATAGCTAGGAGAGTCCTAATTAAGATGGGCATTCATGTAGGAGGTTTTTTCTTAGAGAAGAATTAGGAGTTGTAAGGGAATAGGAGTCTTGAGGAGGAGTCTTATTAGGAGTTGGTTAGAAGTAAGAGTCTTAAGTAGGAGTCCTATTAGGAGTTAGGGTTTAGAAGCCCTATAAATAGCCATGTATTCCTTCTCTTTTCATAAGCAATAGATGAATCTTTTCTACAGCCTTTGAGCAGCAACTTGGAGGGAGGAACCCCTATAGAGTTCCAAGGAGGCCGATCCCCTAAAGAGATCAACCCCAAGTTTAGAATCTGCAAGGGTTCTATCAATTGGACATCGGGCCGGAGGAACGGTCGACGTATCAACAGAAGGCTTCAGGCTGTGGATTCAGGCATCGGGCCAAGAAGAGCGGATATTGTGCTAAGGATATCGGAGTTGCAGAGTCAACTGGCCGATTGGGCAATAGGCCGCAAGAGAGGACGATGCGCCAAAGAATCGAATGAAGCATCAAGAGACTAATGACATGCCGGACAACTTGATTAATGCTTAGTATCAATTGTCTAGATCAAAGTATATTTTATATGTGCAGGATTAACTACGATAGCAAGATATGAAGCAAAATGAAGTCCCGGAGTCAAAGATGCGACTTCCTTGGGAGTTCGAGAGTTTGTCGGAAGTTCTGGGGGAACCAGCTGAGAAGTCTAGGAGCTTGCTAGAGAAGCTCATCAAAACTCGCTAAGAAGATCATTGTGAAGTCCAAGAGCTTGCCGGGAGTCTGACGGAACATTGCCGAGAGATCATCGGAAGTTCGCCGGAAGATCGTCGGAAGCTCGTCGGAAGAATAGACATAGGGACTTGTTTAGCTTAGCAAATGTCTTAGGATTTTGTAGTTAGCACGTAATTGGGCTTAGATTTAGGCCAACCTAATTAGGGGCTAGCTAGGCCTATGTAAGAACTATGTTAGGCCCAATAAGTGGTCCAAACAATGCCTCAAGAAGTCTCACCATCGTGGCACAGTCTTCGAGACTATATCAGGCGGTTGTACCGCCAGCCTGGGCAATGGTACCACCCAGCACTGCCCCCTAGATGGTGGTACCGCCTAGGACAATGTTAGTGTCGACTAACACTTGGCGGTGGTACTGCCAAACGCAAGCGGTGGTACCGCCCGTGCCCGGGGAAATCGGGATGGAAAAGTTTTATGAACCAAGTTTGAATCAACTTGAAGCCTATAAATACCTCTCTTATCCCTAGTTAAAACATACAAGCATAGAGAGTTCAAAAGTAGAAAAACATTGTAGAAATCCCTTGTGAGAATCCTCCTCTAGTCTAGGTGTTAGAATTCTATAAGAGGAGATTGAGTGCTTGTAAGGGTTATCGCCTAAACCCAGTAAAAGGAGAAGAGGGGTGTAAGAAGGAGGTTGATCTTCGCCTAGTAAAGAAAGATCATTAGTGGATGCTGGTGGCCTCGACGAAAGAGGAATCGACGGAGTGGATGTAGGTCATGACGACCGAACCACTATAAATTGGTGTGTTCTCTGGTTTGCATTTTTGTTTAGCATATTACTTTAATTGCAGACCTTCTTACTTGCTCTTTACATCCACTACGCATCTTTCATATGCTTTCAAGCTATCTTTACGAAAATGCTTTCGAGTTAATTTTCCGAAATCGATTTTTCGTCGAAAACAGTTTTATCACAACAAAGTTTTTGAACACGTGATTTTTATCCGCTGCACTAATTCACGCCCCCCTCTTAGTGCCAGCTCTCGATCCTAACACACAAGTTGTGTGGATGAAAAACACGTTAGAGGATTATAAGATTCATCTTAAAAACATTCCCATAAAATGTGATAATACAAGTTCAATATGTTTAACAAAAAATCTCATTCAACACTCTAGAACTAAACATATTGATATTAGGCATCACTCTATATGAGATCATGTCAATAATCATGATGTAATCTTAGAGTTTATTGATTAAAAATTCAATTAACCAATATTTTTATGAAGCCTTTATGTGAAGAACAATTTGATTTTATTAGAAGAGAGTTAGGAATATTAATTTGTCCGAGTGCAAGAGTTTGTTAAATTTTATTTTTAGACTTTCTTGATTCTTTGGATCACTCACTTTAATTATGTGCTGATAATTTTATGTTGCGAATTTTACATGATGATAAGGTTAGGTACTTCTATAAAATACTTACTTTGATGTTGGACTTTTGTGCTAAAAGTTTCTATAATGTTGTGATCTCTTTAAAAGATGAGTATATTATCATACAATGATGCAATGTCATGTTTACTTTGATGATTATGATCTCTATTTGAATATTGAGAAGTTTTAATCATACATGATGTAATATCGGATTCTCAACTTTTGAGTGCTACAAGCACTAATGATATTACCTCATGCAAAGTAGTGATGAAAGGCTATGACAAAACATTTTAAAAAAAGCATGAAATATTAATACATATCTTGATGTTTGATTCATGGAAGTAAATAACAAATGCATCTCTTATGGATTTTTAATGAGAAATGGAATTTCTCTTATCCTTTATATGATGATTCTTTCACATGAATTCTCTCTTAATGAAGAAAGAACTTTTATGCTTTTTTCTGAGATGAACACTTGCAAGAGTGAGGAGTTGATTTCACATGAATATCTTGATCCTTATGAAAATTTAAGCATGATTTATTGAAAATCTTTTATCATTTTTAACTTGATTCAAATCATTTTACAAAGTTGGTTCTTAATGGATTTCCTCCTTTCCTTTTTATGCATAGTTTTGATGAAAAAAGGGGAGAAGTTGATGGAAGCTATCTCTTTAACTATTAAATGTTGAGAACTTTTGAATGATAACATGAATGCTTGAAATATAATTGGTATGAATTTTTACAAATTGAAATGTGGCATAAATTTTTACCATACTTATATTGTTGAATTGTTCTCCTTTTTGTTGATGATAAAGGGAGAGAAAAAATATCAAAATATGGTAAATTGATGACAAATGTATGCAATGTATTTCGTCATATATACTTGAAATGCTTGCTTAATAAATTCCTTTCATTATAATAAGATATCTAGAGCATATATCTTACAATTGATATCTTGCCATAGAATGATGAATTGCTATATTTGTCATCCTTCGTATTTGAAATATCAAAACTTGAAAATGGATATCATGCCTTGACATCATTTTGAGAATGTTAGATCATGATATGAATCATGATGTGAGTATTGATAAGTTTAAATGGATTTAACATATCAATATGTCTCTTGAATTCAAAGGCCTTGAATTCAAGAATGTCTTTTCTCAAATATGGCATATAGATAGGGAGAGTTAAGGTTAACTCCATCATCAATTGATTGTCATCATCAAAAGGGGGAGATTGTTGAATTTCGAATTTTGATGATGAAGTCAATTGTAATTTGTTTGATCTAATCTATATGTTGAGAAAACTATGCAGGATTAATTATGATGGCAGTAAGACATAAAGCAAGTGTTATGCCAAGTCAAGATCGAGATCTCATTGGGAGTGCGAGAGTTCAACGAAAGTCCGGACGTTCGTCGAAAGTTTTGCGGGAACCAACCAAGAAGTCCAGGAGCTTGCCATAGAAGCTTGTTGGAACTCGCCAAGAAGATCATCACAAAGTCCAGGAGCTACTAGGAGTCCGCCGGAGCATTGCCGAGAGTTCGTCGGATGTTCATCAGAAGTACACTGGAATATAGCAGGAAGAGCAATTTACGCATCGGAACATGAAGTGCAGTAATCATGTCTTAATGATCATATTTAGAGCATAAATTAAGTTAGGATTGAGAGGTAATCGCATTAACTTAATTAGGGGCCAATTGGGCCATAAGTTGGGCTGGTTTGGGTCGGATTCAAGGCCCAACCAGGACCTTGAATTCTCGGCTAGTGGTGGCACCGCTTGGGAGACTCGGTCTCCTAGGAATTTTGGGCGATGGTGTTGGGAAATCATTGGGGGGTGACATCATATGCACAGCGGAAGAACAAGAAAACAAAAATCCCCGATTCCCAAAAAGATGTTCATCGTCGTGCGAAGATTGGTGCGCAAAAATCCGCAAAACACAAAACTGCGTATAGAGATTGTGTTACCTAGGGAGATCGTATATCCCTGTTTCCTTGCAGATCCTTAGGAGAGGGTGAAGGAGGTCAAGCGTCCTCCTCTCTAGCGGTGATCCACACAGCAGGGTTGCGACGACGCTCCTCAAAACTCCAGGCCTACTCTGAGGTGGAGAGGGAGAGGAGAATAGGAAAGACAAGCAAAGACTCTAGCCTTTGAGGCTGTGAATCCCTCCTATTTATAGAGATCCCGTGTCAAACCCTAATGGGTCCTTTCCTAGTGGGTATTGGATCTGCATCCAATAAGACAAGGGCTCCGTCGGATATCTCATATCCGAACCTCTACTCATCGCAATGCCTACCATATGTGTGTGACCCTCCAGGCCCAATATCGAGCTGGCCGTGAGTCATACCTGTCAGAACTCCTTCTAACTTAGTGAATTATTATCTCTGTAATAATTCACTCGACTCATCGACTACGGACGTACTAGGCCACTACGTCGTAGTCCCCAGACGATATAGGGGAATCCAATCCATTGGACCTGTCTGTCCTCAGTTACCATGTACCTATAATCCCTCATCCATCTAATATCCCAGAGACCGTATATCGAGCATGGTGTTGTCAGACCCATACGGTTTCTACTCGAGTCTCGCTCTAATCGGATTCTCCGGAGAACTCTTTCTCTCTCAACCAGAATGACCCTAGCCAGGGATTTGTCTGAGCAAGAACACATGGGATATTCCTCTCATGACGCCGAGAGTGGATGATCCTCTATTGACACTCAATAGCCCTCGTAAGGTCGATTACCACTCCCAATGACTAGCTGTACTAGATCTGGGAACAGCCAAACCTATAAGTCTGGTATCAAAGAGTGGAGCACTCATATAGGACATCCTTGGTGTCTCAAGTCTAAGGACCAGATACACCACTAGGACTACGGAATCGCTGTCTGACAATAAGGCATCATCAACCATCCAGCATTCCGTAAGTGGATCAATCAGTGAACTCATTCTCCAATGAGCACCTGTACTGTATCCCTAGTGTCCCTACACGAGCAGCTATGAGACCAGCTGCATCCATCATATGGACGGGTATACAGCACACCAGTCTATCCGGTTATCACGATGTCCCTCTCGAGTAACCTATGACCGGGATTATTTAGGATATGTGTTTAAAGGTGAATCGATCTCATTATCGTGATCTCATCACGATCCGATTCCCATTACACAAATCCAAGGACATCACAATATATATATGCATTTATGCAATAGTTATAAAGTGATATACGCCAAAATATAATAAGCAAAAAGATTCTGTATCAAGTCACACGTGCCATCACTCACGTGATTGGCTTGCTGGGCACCTATGACTAGCAATCTCCCACTTGACCTAAAGCCAATCACCTATGTATCTGATCCCCATCAGACCCCTGTGACGCTCAAAGACAATCTGAGACAACGGCTTTGTCAGTGGATCTGCAATGTTATCTTCGGATGGAACTCTTTCCACTGCTACATCTCCTCAGGTTATGATATCTCTTATAAGCTGGAACATCCTCAGAACACTTCTGATGAGACCCGGGTTCCCTTATTTGAGTAATCACCCCATAGTTGTCTCAATATAAGAAAGTCGACTTGTCGCTATCTGTATCGACTCCCAAATCTGTGATGAACTTCTTCACTCAGACTCCCTCCTTTGCTGCATCCGATGCAGCAATGTACTCCGCCTCTGAGGTCGAGTCAGCAGTGGTATCTTGCTTGGAACTCTTCCAGCACACTGCTCCTCCATTCAAGGTGTACACATACCCTGAATTCGACTTGCTATCATCGACATCAGACTGAAAACTTGAGTCAGTGAAGCCTTCAACCTTAAGGCTATTACCTCCATATACAAGTAAAAGATCCTTAGTCCTTCTCAAGTACTTAAGGATACACTTTACTGCTTTCCAGTGCTCCAAGCCTGGATCCGCTTGATACCTGCTCGTGACACTCAGAGCATGCGCTATATCAGGCCTAGTACATAGCATGGCATACATGATAGACCCTATTGCTGAGGCATAAGGTATCATATTCATGTTTGCCCTTTCTTCTGGTAGTTTTCCATGTCAAACCTTTTGACAATGGTTTCTATGTACCTGGACTGGGACAAGCCAAGCATCCTCTTGGATCTATCTCTATAGATTCTAATCCCCAAGATATAGGATGCTTCCCCTAAGTCCTTCATGGAGAAGTGTCTAGATAACCAAGCCTTTACTATGGATAGCATTCCTACGTCATTCCCAATGATGAGGATGTCATCCACATATAACACCAAAAAGGTGATAGCGCTCCCACTTACCTTCCTGTACACACAAGGCTCATCTTCGTTCTTAACGAAGTCATAAGATCTGATTGACTCATCAAATCTTATGTTCCAACTTCGGGAAGCTTGCTTTAGTCCATAAATGGATTTAAGCAACCTACACACCTTATCTGGGCAGTTCTTGGACACGAATCCCTCAGGTTGCATCATATACACCTCCTCCTCGAGGTTCCCATTGAGGAATGCGGTTTTCACATCCATCTGCCAGATCTCATAATCATAGTGTGCTGCAATAGCTAATAGAATTCTGATTGATTTTAGCATTGCTACGGGTGAGAAGGTTTTGTCGTAGTCAACACCTTGTCTTTGACGATACCCTTTAGCCACTAGCCTTGCTTTATAGGTCTCTACCTTTCCATCTACTCCGATCTTTTTCTTAAAGATCCATTTGCAACCGATGGGTACAATACCTTCGGGCGCATCAACTAGGTTCCAAACCTTATTGGAGTACATAGAATCCATCTCAGAATTCATGGCTTCTTGCCACTTCCCGGAGTCTATACTCATAATAGCCTACTCGTAGGTCTGAGGATCAATATTCTCAGCATCCTCTCCTCTAATATGTCTCACATATCTCTCAGGAGGATGAGATACTCTATCAGACCTTCGTAAAGTTGAAACTTGTGTATTAGGTACCTGAACAGACTCGGATTGTAGAGTGGTGCTTGAGCTTGGTTCTCCAACCTCGCTCAACTCTATCATTCTCCCACTATCTCTGCCAAGAATGTGTTCCTTCTCAAGGAACACTACTCTCTTAGCTACAAAGACCTTTTAGTCCTCGAGATGATAGAAATAATACCCACAAGTTTCCTTGGGGTGTCCCACAAATTTGCATCGCTCTGTCCTTGATTCTAACTTATCGAGGTTGTGTCTTTTAACATGGGCAGGGCAGCCCCAAATCTTAACAACCTTAAGATCAGGCTTCTTCCCTTTCCATATCTCATATGGTGTAGACACTACCGACTTAGTTGGAACTCTGTTCAGTAGGTAAGCTGTGGTTTCTAGGGCATATCCCCAGAATGAGATGGGTAGGTCAGCGAAACTCATCATGGACCGTACCATATCTAATAACGTACGATTTCTCCTTTCAGAGACACCATTGAGCTGAGGTGTATAAGGAGGTGTCCATTGGGATAATATCCCATGGTCCTTGAGGAACTGAGTAAACTCTGTACTTAAGTATTCACCTCCTCGATCTGATCGAAGAGTTTTGATACTCTTTCCAGTCTGGTTCTCCACCTCATTCTTATACTCTCTGAATTTCTCAAAGGCCTCGGACTTGTACTTCATTAAGTACACATATCCATACCTTGAGAAATCATCAGTAAATATAATGAAGTAGGAGTAACCTCCAATGGCATGAGTTGACATGGGTCCACATACATCACTATGTATGAGTTCCAACAACTCAGTGGCTCTCTCTCCAGTTCCACTAAATGGAGAGTTGGTCAATTTTCCACGAATGCAAGGCTCACAAGTTGCATAAGACACATAGTCGAATGGATCTAGATATCTATCATTTAGCAACTTTTGAATCCTTCTTTCATGGATGTGACCTAGCCTACAATGCCATAGGTATGCACTGTTCACCTCATCTCGTTTCCTTTTGGATACATTTACATTCATAATATGTGGAGTGGTGTCTAACATAAATAAACCATTATGCAATGTTCCTTTCGTGATGATCTTATCATCTAATAATATCGAACAACCATTGTTCTCAAAAACAAATTTATATCCACTAACTGTTAAACATGAAATGGAGATAATGTTTTTGATAATAGAAGGAACAAAATAACATGCATCTAATGCAATAAAAGCTCCACTAGGCAGATGTAAGGCGACCTCGCCAACAGCTACTACAGTAACTTTTGCTCTATTACCCATCTTGAGGTCCATCTTGCCTCTTTCAAGTCTCCTAGGCCTTGCTAGAACCTGCAACGAATTGCATATATGATAAGCACTATCGGTATCCAATACCCATGTGTTATCATAAGATTATGACAAATGGAGACTTATCATGAATGTACCTGAAGCTTCATCAAGCTTTTGTTTCGCCCTTTCTGCAAGGTACTCTTTGCAGTTTCTCTTCCAGTGCCCATCTTTACCACAGTGGAAGCACTGGCCTTTGTCCTTTGTTGGGTCTTTCTTAGCAACCTTTGTTTTACCTTGTTTGCCCTTGCCCTTTCCCTTCTTAAGGGACCTTTCTGCTTTCCTTTTCTTTCTGGTCTCACTAGTGTAGAGAACTGGCTTCTCTTTCTTAATAGTACTCTCTGCCTCCCTCAACATATTGAGGAGCTCGGAGAGTCACCTCAAACTTGTTCATATTAAAATTCATTATGAACTGTGAAAAGGAATCTGGTAGGGACTGAAGCACAATGTCCACACACAAGTTATCCTCTAGGACCATTCCTAGATCTGTGAGTTTCTCTATCCACTCAATCATCTTTAGGACATGGTTCTGAACCGGTGTCCCCTCAGTCATCCTAGCGCGGAAAAGGCTCTTGGATATCTCATATCGTTGAGTCCTTCCCTGTTCCTCAAACAATTTGCGGACATGTAGGAGAATGGATCTGGCATCCATCTTTTCATGTTGTCTCTGTAACTCAGGAGTCATAGAGCCCAACATATAGCACTGAGCAAGAGTGGAGTCATCAATGTACTTCACGTAGCGAGCGATCTCATCCTCGCTTGCCCCTTCTTCGGGCGTAGGCATCACTGTATCAAGGACGTACACGATTTTCTCCGCTGTGAGAACAATTCTCAAGTTACGGAGCCAATCCGTATAATTTGGACCAGTGAGGCGGTTGACATCAAGTATGCCACGTAAGGGATTTGAAAACGACATTTTCTGAAAATAAAGATGTAGCAGAAATGAATAACATGCAGATTTTGCAAGAAATAAACTATCAAGATATGGACTTCTATCTTAATATGCTCCCACTATTTTACTATCGAGTCACGCGACACCCTCAGCACATGAAACGGAAGTCTCCGGCAGACTTCTAGTGGGGATCAGGATCCAATCAGCGTCTTAGTGTAACCTCGAGGGACTCGACCAATCACACTAAGCCTAAAAGGTAGGCAACTCTTGCCGATCACAACTCCTTGTGATTCCCGTCCTGTTCGGCCTCCGAATCACCATGGCCTCGAGGGACTCGACCAACCATGATGCTCGGTTAAGTCAACACCTTCGTTACAAGATGAGTCTGATTTGATGATATACCCTCGAGGGACTCGACCAAGCATACCATGCCCTCAGGTCACCGGTGACATCTCTATGTCGTAAGCAAGATAGCGAATCGCGATATAGGTGAGTCTCGAGGGACTCGACCAACTCAACCTACACCGGGAATCGGTTCCTACTCATAACGATGGAAGGCCACGTGGGTCAATCTAATTGCCTCACGTTTACCGACTTAATATTATCGAGAGATGTTTCTATGATTTGGTCTCCTAATATGACATGTCACACATATACATATTTAATATATATCTACATCGCATGCAAATATATATACATATCTAGTATGTGTATAAGCAATCACACCAGATGATCATGGACCACAACCTAATATGATTAGGCCCGAGCCAGTAGGCCTAATCACTCACATCAAGATCTATGTGTGCAACGGTGCATCTCTATGCCCTGTGATCGTCCATCTCGTCCTCGTCGATTTCGTCGACATCTTGATGCATCTCCATGCATCACGATCGTTCGTCTCGTGGGTCCCGCTATCGCATCCACGCTCCCGCTGCGCCTCCTCATGTGATTACAACTTAATCATAGGCACGCAGGCCCGACAATAAACGAGAAATATAATGGAGGTTCGCAGACCTCAATAATAATAATCACAAGTACACACATCACACGATCCATGATCATCCGTCCACACATCATACATCACATGTATAAATAATCATCATCATGTAGGACTACTAGATAATAATAAAAATAATAATCAACTAAACCTTTTAATTAATTAATATTTTCTGAAATCAGGGATATGTAGGGAATTTCTCAATTCCTAAGGGTATTTTTGTAATTTGGACAAAAGACAGAAACTGAAATTTCTCAAATTCCGAGGGGCAAAACTGTCTTTTTTCCAAAAACCCTAATTCCCTCTTTCTGCTGCCGCCGTCGCCACCCTGCTGGCGGCGGCCTGTGCGGCGGGGCGAGGGCGCTGCCCTCGCCTGCAGGCGGCACGCTCGCTGGCGGCGTTGCCGCTACAAGTGGGCTCCCCTTTCGAGCGTCGCTGCCTCCGTTGGCGGTGCTGTCCCGCCGGGCGGCCGCCCCTGTGGGGGGGGTTTCGCCCGCGGGAGCAACGGCGGCAGGCGTCGCGCGTCGCTGCCCTACGGCGGCAGGCGCCGCTTCCTTTCGGCGGCAGGCGCCGCTGCCCTACGGCGCCTCTGCCCGTGGGTTGCCAGCCACGCCGGCAGCAAGCCTGCTGCAAGCAGGCCACCGGCCGGCTACTGCAGGCACAGCGCTTGCGCATGCGCCGGCGCTGTACTGCCTGGCTGCGGCTGCGGCTGCCGCTGCAGGTGGCTGCAAGCATGCAGATCGAGGGCAGCAACTGTTGCTGCCCTTCCTCGCTTTTGCGTCAACGATTTTGATGTCAAAATTCTTCCTAAACACAATACACGCAGTTCAAAACCAATCATTCGCACGAACAACCTGGCTCTGATACCACTATTGGAAAATCATTGGGGGGCGACATCATATGCGCAGCGGAAGAATAAGAAAACAAAAATCCCCGATTCCCAAAAAGATGTTCATCGTCGTGCGAAGATTGGTGCGCAAAAATCCACAAAACACAAAACTGCGTATAGAGATTGTGTTACCTAGGGAGATCGTATATCCCTGTTTCCTTGCAGATCCTTAGGAGAGGGTGAAGGAGGTCAAGCGTCCTCCTCTCTAGCGGTGATCCACACAGCAGGGTTGCGACGACGCTCCTCAAAACTCCAGGCCTACTCTGAGGTGGAGAGGGAGAGGAGAATAGGAAAGGCAAGTAAAGACTCTAGCCTTTGAGGCTGTGAATCCCTTCTATTTATAGAGATCCGGTGTCAAACCCTAATGGGTCCTTCCCTAGTGGGTATTGGATCTGCATCCAATAAGACAAGGGCTCTGTCGGATATCTCATATCCGAACCTCTACTCATCGTAATGCCTACCATATGTGTGTGACCCTCTAGGCCCAATATCGAGCTGGCCGTAAGTCATACCTGTCAGAACTCCTTCTAACTTAGTGAATTATTATCTCTGTAATAATTCACTCGACTCATCGACTACGGACGTACTAGGCCACTACGCCGTAGTCCCCAGACGATACAGGGGAATCCAATCCATTGGACCTGTCTGTCCTCAGTTACCATGTACCTATAATCCCTCATCCATCTAATATCCCAGAGACCGTATATCGAGCATGGTGTTGTCAGACCCATACGGTTTCTACTCGAGTCTCGCACTAATCGCATTCTCCCGGAGAACTCTTTCTCTCTCAACCCGAATGACCCTGGCCAGGGATTTGTCTGAGCAAGAACACATGGGATATTCCTCTCATGATGCCGAGAGTGGATGATCCTCTATTGACACTCAATAGCCCTCGTAAGGTCGACTACCACTCCCAATGACCAGCTGTACTAGATCTGGGAACAGCCAAACCTATAAGTCTGGTATCAAAGAGTGGAGCTCTCATACAGGACATCCTTGGTGTCTCAAGTCTAAGGACCAGATACACCACTTGGACTACGGAATCGCTGTCTGACAATAAGGCATCATCAACCATCTAGCATTTCGTAAGCGGATCAATCAGTGAACTCATTCTCCAATGAGCACCTATACTGTATCCCTAGTGTCCCTACACGAGCAGCTATGAGACCAGCTGCATCCATCATATGGACGGGTATTGTCACGCCCCTCAAATATATCCATGATTTTTAAAATTTTTCATCATCACAAACCAATCCAGGATCCAAACTAACGTTTGAGGACATTGAAAAACATTCAATCAAATTCACATCCATAAAACCTATGCATTTTAAAATCATATATCACATCACTCGATAATTCACATTTATGGCAACCCAAGCCAACTTGACAAACATGAACAACATTTATAAATCCACAAGCTAAATAAATTATACAATCAGAACTCCAACTATTCACCACAAGTTCATATCGTCATAAATTAGACTTAACATTCCGAAATTCCAAATAAGAGAGATCTTCTAACACTTTTACACAGTATATCCATTTCGATCATCAGAACAATTCATTACATACAAAATATGCTTATACAACAATAGCATAACAACCAACAAGACTTGCCCATAATTCTGAATAGCTATCCACTGCCTCAGCCCAAATCAAACATCTCGAAGAGTGACAAGCTGACCTGAAAGATTTATATAACAACGGAGTGAGCCAAAAACGGCTCAGCAAGTGACAAAGCATATTCAAAACAAAAGGAACAGTTTGAAACGAGTAAGGTATCATAATGCAAGGCAGAATACCAGAATTCTCAAGGATACCATCTCAATAGATACCAAATCATACGTATCATGTCATTCATAACATATTTGATCCATAACGAGTGGAGCATAGAGTAATTGGAATATATCAATGGCAGATAGGACATTTCAGAACATATCAGCTCATAGCAAATGGAGCACAGAGTAATTTGGAGCATATCAATGGTAGATAGGACATTTCAGAACATATCAGTTCATAGCAAATGGAGCACAGAGTAATTGGAGCATATCAATGGCAGATAGGACATTTCAGAACATATCAGCTCATAGCAAATGGAGCACAGAGTAATTTGGAGCATATCAATGATAGATAGGACATTTCAGAACATATCAGTTCATAGCAAATGGATCACAGAGTAATTGGAGCATATCAATGGCAGATAGGACATATAAGAACATATCAGTTCATAGCAAATGGAGCACAGCGTAATTCAAGCATATCAGAAACAAAGGAAACATATCAAAGCTTATCAATGGCATATAAAATGTTCCGAAGCATATCAATGGCATATGGAACATTTCGAAGCTAAATCATTAGTGAATAAAGCATTTCAGAGCATATCAGAAACAAATATCGTACAGAAGCTCAAACGTCGTCCTTGACGTTGCAATCATATCATTCTTATCCAGAGCATGAATAGAAACAACTCACCAAAACTCTGGATGTCATATCAAACATATAGAGGGTGTAGTGGGATCTCAGTCAGAATGTGATTCATCCATTTCTGAATGACCACCTGACAAAAGTCTCCCACGTCTGGGAGCTCCATCCACCCACGTCTAGGTGAAGTCAAAGGGGGCCGGCAGAGCATCGCAGGCTCTAAGCACATACCCACATAGCGGGCAACAAGCGCATATCCCACATAGCGGGATCCCACATAGCGGGCAACAAGCGCATATCCTTTACCATTTCTGGCAAAGGTCCAGACAATCCCACACACCAGAGTACAAGAGGGCAGTTTTAACAATAAGCAGCATATATCGGAAGCACACGCGGAACAACAAAGCGTACATGTGCCTTTACGAGTCAATCCGAAGTAAGCAATAATCTTTCACAAGTATATTCAGATTTGAAAGGAATTGAAAGCAAGGGCACATATGGAATCCAAGCAATCACATATAACTCAATTCAATAAGAAGATTTGATGAATTCAATGTCCAAAGGAATGAAACTGGAATAGGCACATATCGAAAACAAATGTGGAACAATAGGATATACATTTGCCTATATGAGTCAATACGATATAGCATAAACGTTACACAACAGTTTTCAAGAATGCAATAATTTTAAGGACAAGAGTATACAAGAATTCAAAGTAGTAATATAAAGCTCAATTGAATAAGAAAGCTAAAGGATATCAATTTCCAAAGGAATGAAACCATAATATGAGAAATCGACCAAAACTCGATTTCTGGCAGAATACAGAAGGCACATTGAACAAATGATTCAAACTATCAAACGTGCTCCAATTTACTCAAAAATAATCATTGGATAATACTTTCAGATAAGACAGGCTTCATATGAATTGAACTGTCCAACAGAGAGAGTTACAAATAATTTGGTAAGCAAGTGTCGTAGAACAAAATCTCTGTTGGCAGAATTCATAATGTCAGATTCAACAGATAACTGGACAGGTGTTTGGATTCCAAATCTTTCAATCCATATATCAAAGAAAGGTCTACGAGTCTAGTTTCCAATGAAATCAGTTTTGAACAAATCAGAGTTTCCAACAAAGACTTATAGGCAGCTCGGTATCAAAAGGTCAGAATATCATAAGTTGCACAGATTCGAATCGTTACGTCTAAACAGGAGATATATCAAATGCAAGGCTAGAACAATTCAAAGTTCCTCATATTCAAAGCAAATGTAGAGATAAAAATGGCAGTGAGGAACGATCAGGATACTTGCAATAGGAAAGATTAGAGCAATTATAGGAGGAACGATTAGGGAACTTGCCTTTCAAGGATTTCGATCCGAAGATCCAAAGAAGGTGCTAGCCCAAATCCTTCTACTTTTCCTCTGTGTCCTCTCTCTCTGTTTCTTTTTGTGCTCTCATTTTCTTCCTTTCTTCGCAACTACACCACGTGTCGAACATCGAGGCACAGTCACCTGCTCTCTCTTACTCTCATTCCTTCTTTTTCTTTCCCAAACGCAGCTGCCACAACCGCCGCCGCTGCCGCTGCCACAATCGCAGCCCCTTCCACCGCACTACCTTCCTTCCTCCCTTCTCTTGCAAACATAACTGCTGCATACGCAGTCACTGCCGCTGCGACCACAATCCCGTCCGCAGCCCCTTTTTCCCCCTTTCCTTTCCTTTCTTTCCCAACTGCAACTGCCGCAGTCACAGTCGCAGCCATGGCTGCAGCCACCACAACCGCAGCCTCTTCCTCCTCCCCTGCTAATCTTCCTCTCCTTCTTCTCTTCCAGCTGCAGCTGCCATCGCCGCAGCCGCAGACCCTTCTTCCCCTTCTCTTCTTCCTCTCCTTCCCTTCTTCCTTCCTCTTTCTCTTTCCCTGCCACAGCTGCAGCTTCCACAGCCGTAGCCGCAGCTGCTTCTTTCCTTTCTCCTCTTCTTTCTCTTCTTCCTCTCCTTCCCCTTCTCTTCTTCTTCCTTTCCTTTTTCTCTTTCCCTGCCACAGCTGCAGCTGCCACTACCGCTGCCGCAGCTACTTCTTTCCCTTCTCCTCTTCCTTCTCCTTCCTTTCTTCTTCTTCTCTCCCCGCTGCAACTGCTGCAGTCGCGGCCGCAGCCATGGCCGCAACCTCTTCTTCCTCCCCTGCTCTTCTTCCTCTCCTTCTTCTCTTCCGGCTGCAGCTGCCATCGCCGCAGCCGCAGCCCCTTCTTCCCTTCTCTTCCTCTTTCCCTGCCACAGCTGCAGCTGCCACAGCCGCAGCTGCAGCTGCTTCTTTCCCCTCTCCTCTTCCTTCTCCTTCCTTTCTTCTTCTTCTCTTCTTCTCCTTCCTCCCCTTCTTCTCCCCGACGAACAGCACCTCCTTTCCTCTGTTTCCTCCTGCAGGAAACAGAGGTGCTGCCTCTTCACCCGCTTCTACTTCTTCTCTTCTTCCTCACCATCTCTTCCCCTCCTCTTCCAGCTGTAGCTCCCACCGCCGCAGCCACACCTCCTCCTTTCCCTTCTCTTCTTCTTCTCCTCTTCTTCTTCCCTCCTCCTCCCCGGCGTCACACACACCCTCTCCTCTGTTTCCTCTGCAGGAAACAGAGGTATCACAACCTCTTCTCCTGCTTCCTCTTCCTCTTCTCTTCCTCTTCTTCTTCTTCTCCTCTTCGAACGCCCCACACCTCTCCTCTGTTTCAACCTGCAGGAAACAGAGGTGCTGCAGCCCTAGCTGCTGCCACCTCTCGCTCCTCTTCCTCTTCCCTCTCTTTTCCCTCTTCTTCTCCTTCTCTTCTTCTCCTCTTCCTTTTTTCCTCCCCAACGCCACACACCCCCTCGCTGCAGCCTTGCCGCAGCTATCCTCCTCTCTTCTTCTTCTTCTTCTTCTTCTTCTTCTCTTCTCCCTCTTCTTCCTCTCTTCTTCACCCCATGCCCCACAGCTCCTCGCTGCAGCCCTCGCTGCAGCCACCTCCTCTTCTTCTTCTTCTTCTTCTTCTTCTTCTTCCTCTCTTCTTCCTCCTCTCTTCTTTTCCCTCTTCTCCTTCTTTTCTTCACTCCTCGCGCCCCACCGCTCCTCTCTGTTTCTCGAAGAAACAGAGAGTGCGTGGGAGGCAGTGGGATAAAACCGAAATTTTCGGTTTTTCTTTATTTTCTTCTTTTTACAACTTAACAGTTTAGTCTTTGAAATTTCCATATTTACATATAGATCCTCCGATTTATAAATAAATCTTTATTAATAATTTTCAACAGTGAGGGATATTACAGGTATACAGCACACCAGTCTATCCGGTTATCATGATGTCCCTCTCGAGTAACCTATGACCGGGATTATTTAGGATATGTGTTTAAAGGTGAATCGATCTCATTATCGTGATCTCATCACGATCCGATTCCCATTGCACAAATCCAAGGACATCATAATATATATATGCATTTATGCAATAGTTATAAAGTGATATACGCCAAAATATAATAAGCAAAAAGATTCTGTATCAAGTCACACGTGCCATCACTCACGTGATTGGCTTGCTGGGCACCTATATCTAGCAGATGGTACCGGCCCTATCAAGCGGTAGCACCGTCGATAGTTATTGCTATTAGGCGGTGGTATTGCCCTTGTCAGGCAGTTGTACCACTAGAGCTCGGTCTTCGAGCTCTTTCAGATGGTGGTACTGCCCAGACTAAGCGGTAGTACCACCCAATGTCAGGTGTCAGGTGGTGGTACCGCTAGGACCTTGGAAATTCGGGATTAGACACTTTTTGGCTCCATTTTTTAAGCCATTGGGGCCTATAAAAACCCTACCCTTTCCTGCATGAAAGGGCACGAAACCTATTGGCATAATCTTGAGTTCTTGAGCCTTTAAGTATTGTAAAAGTGAAGAGTTCTCCTCCTTCATCTCTTAGCCTTGTAACCATCCAAGAAAGAGGAGTGAAACTTACAAGTGTTATCTCCTAAATCTGACAAAAGGAGAAAAGCTGTAAAAGGTAGTTGGCCTTTGCCTATTGAAGGAAGGCCTTTAGTTGACGTCGGTGACCTCATCGGAGGAGGAATTCGAAAGTGGATGTATATCATATTGACCGAACCACTCTAAAACTTGGTTTGAATTTACTTTACGGGTAAATTGAATTATAACAAAAGGGGGAAGAAGTTTTCAAAGCAATCTATGTAAAATCCCTCTATAAGCTTTCGTCTAAATTGGTCTTCCTTGTATAACAATGCTTTTTGTTGATGACAAAGGGGGAGAAATATATGAATTGATAAACACTGTGATTAGAAATACCTTGAGTGATGCTATAAATAATGTTTGCACAATGCCATCCTTACATCACCAAGAGATATATGAAACATGTGCTATAGTTTGCATTATGTCTTGAGTTGATATCCTATTTTGTGAAGTAAATGCAAACTTGCTAGAATGATAATATGTGTGCATCATGTAATAGTCCTTCGAGCTTTAAATGATAATGTTCAATTACATGATGAATAGTCACAAACACTATCATACAAACTTGATGATGAATGTCAAGCTTTGACATCATCCTTGAAGAGATACATCATGATAGGTATCATGATGGGAGTATTGATAAGTTTAACTGATCTAACTTATCAATACGTCACTTGAATTCTTAGGTCTTGAATTCAAGGTTGACTTATCTCAACTATGGCATATAGACAGGGGGAGTTAAGGATAACTCCATTATCAATTGATTGTCATCATCAAAAAGGGGGAGATTGTTGAATCTCGGATTTTGATGATGAAGTCAATTGTCATTTGTTGTCTAATCTATGTGTTGAGATAAATGTGCAGGATTAACTACGATGAAAGATAGACAAGCAGCAGGAGTTGCGCCGGAGTCAAGTTCATGATCACGTTGGGAGTTCGAGAGTTCGACGGAAGTACGGACGGTCGTCGGAGGTTCTGCGAGAACAGATCCGAGAAGTCCAGAAGCTTGCCAAGCGAAGCTCGTCGGAACTCGCCAAGTGGATCGTCGCAAAGTCCAGGAGTTTGCCGGAAGTCCGCAGAAGCATCACCGAGGGTTCATCGGATGATCGACGGAAGTTCGCCGGAAACTCGCCGGAAGAAGCGATTGACGTACCGAAGCAAAGCTGCAGAAATTGTCTTAGATTTAATCGTAGTTAGCACGGTGATTAAGTTAGAAATGGGAGGTGATCCCATTAGCTTAATCCTGGGGCAATTGGGCCCCTGAAGAACTCAAGTTGGGTCGAATGGTTCAACCCATTCGAACCCAAGAAGCTGTGGGAGGTGCAACCGCCCAGGCAGGGAGGTGCCACCGCCCAGGCTAAGTCTCCCAGCGAGACTGGGCGGTGCAACCGCTCCAGCCAGGCGGTGCAACCGCCCAGGCTAAGTCTCCCAGCAAGACTGGGAGGTGCAACCGCTCCAGCTAGGCGGTGCAACCGCCCAGGGCTCAGTCTCCAAGCAAGACTGGGCGGTGCAACCTCCTCTGTCAAGCGGTAGCACCGCCTGAGCTCAAGTTTCGAGCTCTGCCTGGTGATGCAATCACCGAGCTCAATCTTCGAGCTCTGGAAGAGAAGTACGACCTCTCTGGCCAGGAGATGCACAGCCTAAGCTCAGTCTTCGAGCTCTGGCAGAGAGGTGCAACAACCTCTGGCAGAGAGGTGCAACCACCTCTGGCAGAGAGGTGCAACCACCTCTGGCAGAAAGGGGCGATCACCTCTGGCAGAGAAGAGAAACTTCTCTGGTCAGGAGATGCACCGCCTGAGCTCGGTCTTCGAGCTCTGGCAGGAAGGTGCAACCACCCCTGACAGAGAAGGTGGAACCGTCCGAGCTCAGTCTTCGAGCTCTGCCAGGCGGTGCCACCTCTCCAGTCGAGAGGTGCAACCGCCTGAGCTCAGACTTCGAGCTCTGCCAGGCGGTGCCACCTCTCCAGTCAAGAGGTGCAACCACCTGATCCCGGAATTCCGGGATTTGAACGTTTTGAGCTCGAAATTTGAATTGGGTTGGGACCTATAAATACCCCACCCATTCAGCACTGAAAAGATACAGACCAACACCGAAATCTTGATCTTTTCTGTGATTCTAAGAGCTCAAAAGTGTTGTAAAGCCTTTAAGTCTCCTCCTTCTGTTCTTCAAGTTTTCAGTTGTAAAGTGAGGAGAGAAAGGTCTGTAAAGGTTGTCTCCTGAGCCTGTTAAAAGTAGAGAAACTGTAAAAGGGCAGTTTGGCCTTCGCCCATTGAAGGAAGGCCCCTAGTTGACGTCGGCAACCTCGTCGGTGGAGGAAGCCAAAAGTGGAGTAGGTCAAGGCTGACCGAACCACTCTAAATCTCTGGTTTGCGTTTATTTTTTAGCACTTTATCATTACTGCAAACCTCCTCCATTACTACTGCTCTCTGCGCCTTCACGAACAAGTTCTAAGTGCTGTTCTTCCGAATCTGCATTCAGACGTAAATTCGTATTTTCGTACATTATAGTTTACGTTTATGTTTGATTCTGCAGAACTGTCTTCCGTGCTTTTACGAAAGAGTTTCCTTGCAGTTTACACTTACATTTTGATCCTATTGATAACTGCAAACTGTCCTCTACAATTTTACGAACGAGTTTCAACATTTAGACGTAAAACTGCATTTAGACGTAAATCGGCTTTCCTCTCACAATCATCAGTTCTCAGTTCACGTTTACGTCTTGATTTCAACTGCATACTGCCTTCTGCGAGTATACAAACGAGTTTCAAAGTTTAGACGTAAATCTGCGTCTAGACGTAAAACAGCGTTTAGACGTAAATCTGAGTTTAGACGTAAATCTGCGTTTAGACGTAAAACTGCGTTTAGACGTAAATCTGCGTTTAGACGTAAAACTGCATTTAGACGTAAATCTGAGTTTAGACGTAAACTGCGCTTAGACGCAAAACTGCGCTTAGATGCAAACTGTGTTTAGACGCAAACTGCGCTTAGACGCAATCTGCGCTTAGACGCAAACTGCACTTAGATACAAACTGAGAATTAGCTTTTGCATCATAATAGTTTTTATTGAACGAACGCAGCTTTTGGTTTTTAATCGCTGTAAGATTTCCGCTGCACTAATTCACCCCCCCCCCTCTTAGTGCTCTCGATCCTAACAATTGGTATCAGAGCCCGGTTAACTCTCAAAAGGATTAAAACCCAAGAGAGATGGCTTACGCCGGAAACCAAGAGGGCCATTCTATTACACGTCCACCCATGTTTAATGGGACGGACTACACCTACTGGAAAACCCGAATGAGGATCTTTCTTATTTCTATGGATTTTGAATTATGGAATCTTGTCGAGAATGGTTTTTCAAAGTCTTCTCTTCCAATGATCGATTGGAATGATTTGGAGAAGAAGGCTTTCGCTCTAAATGCAAAGGCTATGAATGCCTTATTTTGTGCACTCGATAAAAACGAGTTTAACCGTGTTTCAACTTGTGAAACTGCATTTGATATTTGGCACACACTCGAAGTGACCCATGAGGGCATAAGTAGAGTAAAAGAGTCAAAAATCAATTTGCTGTTACACTCTTTCGAACTCTTTCGGATGAAACCGAGTGAAACCATTGGCGACATGTTTACCCGTTTCACGGATGTCGTCAACGGTCTAAAAGGACTCAGAAAGAGCTTTTCGGATTTTGAGCTTGTTAATAAGATACTAAGATCCCTTCCTAAGAGTTGGGATCCTAAAGTCACCGCTATTCAAGAGGCAAAAGATCTGCGAAATTTCCCTCTTGAAGAACTAATCGGGTCACTAATGACCTATGAAATGACTTGTAAAGCTCATGAAGAGCAAGAAGACATCCTTCCAAAGAACAGGAAGGATATGGCACTCAAAACGTCAGAATGCCACTTGAGAGAAAACTCAAGTGATGAGGACTGTGATGATGACTTGGCACTTCTAACAAGAAAGTTTAAAAAGTTCTTTAAAAGAAACAAGTTTAAGAATGATGCAAAAAATAAACTTGAACCCAAAAAGGACCAAGTGATCTGCTATGAATGCAAAAAGCCGGGACACTACAAAAGTGATTGTCCCCAAGTCAAGAAAAGAACAACAAAGAAGAAGGCGCTCCAAGCAACATGGGATGATTCGAGCGCATCTGAGGAAGAGGAGTCCAACACCGAGCAAGTTGCTCATTACGCCTTAATGGCCATCGAAGACGAGGTAAAGAACCTGGCTACTATTATGAATGACTTTGGTATGGTTTATGGACTTCAGTTAAATCATGCGAAAAGTAAAGTATATATGAGCCCTTACGTTGAGGATAAGGTCTTTATTGCACAAACTTTGGGGGTTAGTGAGGGAAGCCTGCCAGTTCCTTATTTGGGTCTCCCGCTCATATCCACAGGCATTCACAAAACCCATTGTCAGCCTATCCTGCAAAAAATAAAGAATAGAATTTTTCTTGGAAAAATAGGCTTCTATCAAAAGCAGGACGACTCGAACTCATCCGTTCTGTGTTGCACTCCTACTCTATATATTAGTGTAATGCATTTCTTCTACCTGCTGGACTTCTCCAAGATATTGAACGGTTATTAATGAACTTCTTCTGGAATGGCACAAATGATAAAGCAATGCATATGGTAAATTGGGATAGCATTTGCAAACCGAAAGATGAAGGGGGGCTAAACTTGAGAAATACTAGAGATTGGAATCAAGCATGCCTGGTACAACAATTGTGGGATCTTTTGCAAAACAAATGTTCCTTATGGTCACAATGGGTTTCTGCTAGGTATCTTTTAAAGGAATCAATCTGGGAAATTTCAACAAGAATATACCACTCTGCAGCTTGGAAAGGAATTTTAAAGGCAAGGAATTGGCTAATCAAACACATTTCGTATGCAATCTCTTCTGGAACTAGTACTAATATGTTGTGTGATCCTTGGGTGAATGGGAAGAGTATATTTCAATTATATGGCGACAGAATACGGAAAGATCTTGGGGCTCCCAAAGATTGGAAGGTTTCTGAGTTCATTGCTAACGGTACCTAGTGTCTCCCTAATCCTATTTCTCCCGAAATGTTATCACTTTGGCCGACTATCATAGCTATTCCAATCAGGAACAACTCTTCAGATATACTTATTTGGCCTCATGACAATGGCAAATTTAGTGCCACATCCGCATGGAATCAAATTAGGCAAAGAAATAACAAGTGGGTCCCAAGTAGTTGGACATGGGATCGACCGGGATCACAAAGACACTCCTTATGTACATGGCAGGCCCTTCTCAATAAACTACCTACAATAGACAATATGAAAAGAAGAGGTATCTATCATGTTAACCGATGCTCCCTTTGTTTGCAACAAGAAGAAACTGTTGACCACCTCTATTTTGCTTGTGATTATACAAAATGGATATGTAAGGAGATTCTCCAGCGATTTGAACTCAATAGACTGCCGCAACCAAACTTGCACCAAGAACTAGGCGACCTTATGCAATGTTTCTCAAGAAAAGGGCCTCTTACACAACTGGCAAAGGTTACTTTCAGATGCGCTATTTGGTGGATGTGGAAGGAGAGATGTAATAGAATCTTTGAATGTCAACACACAAACAATGCTCAGCTCTTGAAAGAGATTATTAGAGACTCAAGATCCTGTATGGAGCATGATCTCAAAACCGAGCACTTCACCCGAAGAGAAAAAGATATTTTTATCAAATTTAATTTTGCTATTAGCTAAAGATCTTGGGAATGATGCCAAATAATGTACCCACAGGTAGTTATAGTCTACAGCATGTGTAGTCATAACTATCGCATTCGCACTCTATGAGTTACTTGGCTTTGTCTATGACTTGTATAGATAAAGCTATTTGTAGAAAATTTACACATAATCAATTTACTTTTACTTACCAAAAAAAAAAACTCCCAACGTGATCATTGTCATGACTCCAGCGCAACTCCTGCTGCATGTCTTACTTTCATCGTAGTTAATCCTGCACACTAATCTCAACACACAGATTAGACAAACAATTGACAATTGACTTCATCATCAAGATCCGAGATTCATCAATCTCCCCCTTTTTGATGATGACAATCAATTGATAATGGAGTTAACCTTAACTCCCCCTGTCTATATACCATACTTCTTGAATTTAAAAACTTTATAAATTCAAGAGACATATTCCCATCATGATTCCTATCATGATGTATTTCTTTGAAGATGATGTCAAGGCTTGACATTCATTTTCAAATATAACAAGTTTGAATGATGGTTATTGTAGCAATTCATCATATTGTAAGATATCGACATGTAAAGCTGTGAAGCAAGATTTTGATATCATTACATGATGTACACATTTCAAATATTTTATCAAGTGTAGCATTGCATCACATGGTAAGATATCAGCTCGTATGATGCAAATATTTGTTTGATATCTTGATATAGGGCATATAGCAATGATAGCAATCATATATTTCTTGGTGATGCAAGTATGGCCTAATCATAGCATCAGTGCTAGCAACCATATCAACATCAGTGATAGTAAACATATCAGCATCAGTGATAGCAACCATATCAACATTAGTGATAACAAACATATCAACATCAGTGATAGCAACCATATCAACATCAGTGATAGCAAACATATCAACATCCGTGATAGCAAACATATCAATTCATATATTTCTCCTCCTTTGTCATCAACAAAAAGCATGGTAGATATGATTCTAGGAGAACAATATAAGCAGGTTATCAAGCACATAAAGGAAGGCATGACACGTATAATGTTTTGAATACCTCTTCTCCTTGTATGTTATAATTCTTTGTGCATGAAAGAGGAAACTCATTTTTCCAAAAAATTTACATAAGAGTGTGCAGGAAAATCCGATTTTTAGCATTCAAATTGTTAAGCAAATCCGAAAATGAAATGAACTTTTCCATGCATTCGGACATGAGTAAGCTACTGAATTTCAAGGACAAAACATAATTTCCAACATGTTATTTGATCAAGTGATACCAAGGCATGTGATAGTAATCAAGTGATTTGATCATTCAATAAAGTCTGAAAAATAATTTTAACTAGTTTAAGTATTCGGACACATCAACATTCCTAATTCTCTTCTTATAAAATCAAATTGTTCTTCACTTAGAGGTTTTGTAAAAATATCGGCTAGTTGATGTTTAGTATCAATGAACTCTATGATTACATCATGATTCGTAACATGATCTCGTATAAAGTGATGTCTAATATCAATATGTTTTGTTCTTGAGTGTTGTATAGGGTTCTTTGTTAAGCATATAGCACTTGTGTTATCACATTTAATTGGAATATTTTTAAGATGAACTTTATAATCTTCTAAGGTATTTTTCATCCATACAACTTGTGCACAGCATGCACTTGCTACAATATATTCAGCTTCGGTTGTTGATAGTGCAACCGAGTTTTGTTTCTTAGATGACTAGGAAACAAGGGCATGTCCTAAGAATTGACATGTTCCTGATGTGCTTTTTCTATCTAATCTACAGCCAGCAAAGTCCGCATCAGCATAAGCAATTAACTCAAGATTCTCTGATTTTGGGTACCATAATCCTAGATTTGTGGTACCATTAAGATATCTGAGTATTCTTTTAATTGCTTTGAGATGAGATATCTTAGGGTTTGATTGAAATCTAGCACAAAGTCCTACACTGAACATGATATCTGGTCTTGTTGCAGTGAGGTAAAGTAAACATCCTATCATACCCCTATAAGTTTTTTGATCGAAGCTTTCTCCACTTTCATCAATTTCTAACTTAGTGGAGGTGCTCATAGGAGTGTTAATGGCTTTTGAGTTCTTCATATTAAACTTCTTTAGTAAATTCATAGCATATTTAGTTTGACTAATAAAGATGCCATTGCTTAGTTGTTTGATTTGTAAACCTAAGAAGAATGTTAACTCTCCCATTAAACTCATTTCGAATTCAAGACTCATAGTTTTAGCAAAAGATTCACAGAGAGATTCATTCGTAGAACCAAAGATAATATCATCAACATAAATTTGAACAATGAGAAAATTATTTTCAAAATTCTTGATGAATAATGTAGTATCAACCTTGCCTTTTATGAAATTATTTTCAATAAGAAAAGAACTAAGTCTCTCATACCAAGCCCTTGGAGCTTGTTTTAAACCATAGAGAGCTTTAGTTAATCTAAACACATGATTAAGGAGACTATTATTTTCAAATCCAGGAGGTTGTTCAACATAGACTTCTTCGAAAATAAAGCCATTAAGAAAAGCGCTTTTAACATCCATTTGAAACAACTTAAAATTATTACTATTAGCGTAGGCAAGGAGCATCCTTATGGCTTCTAATCGAGCCACAGGAGCGAAGGTTTCTTCATAATCGATACCTTCTTCTTGGTTGAAACCTTTGGCTACTAATCTAGCCTTGTTTCTAACCACGATACCATTTTCATCTTGCTTGTTTCTAAAGACCCATTTAGTACCAATAACTAAATGGTCATTTGGCCTAGGAATAAGCGTCCACACCTCATTTCTCTCAAATTGATTCAATTCATCTTGCATTGCGATAATCCATGAATCATCTTTCATAGCTTCATCAACACATTTGGGTTCAATTTGGGAGAGAAAAGCGGCGTTGGCACAAAAATTTTTAAAAGAAGATCGTGTTTGAACCCCCTTTGATGTGTCCCCTAAGATTAGCTCCTTAGGATGAGTATCTACATACTTCCAATCCTTGGGTAAGGAAATCTGGGAAGTGGATGCATCCAAGTTGCCAGTTGGAGACGGGGTTTCATTTAAATTCAAGGAATCAAAATTAACATCATCATCAAGGTCATTTTTCCTAATTTCAGAAATCTCATTGAAAACAACATGAATGGATTCTTCAATAATTAAAGTTCTTTTATTGAAGATACGAAAAGCTTTAGAAACCGAAGAATAACCAAGAAAGATTCCTTCATCGGATTTAGCATCAAATTTTCCTAAGTTATCCTTTTCATTCAAGATAAAACACTTACACCCAAAGACTTTAAAATATGAAACATTGGGTTTTTTGTTATTCCATAACTCATAAAGAGTTTTGGTGAGTAGGGGTCTTACTAGAACTCTATTCAAAATATAGCATGTAGTGTAAACGGCTTCGGCTCAAAAATATTTGGGTAGGCTATGTTCATTCAACATGGTTCTTGCCATTTCTTGTAAATTTTGATTTTTTCTTTCTACTACCCCATTTTGTTGAGGATTTCTTGGAGTAGAGAAATTATGGTTGTATCCATTGAGTTCACAGAATTCTTGGAAATCATGGTTTTGAAATTCTCCACCATGATCACTTCTAATTGACGAAATCATAGAACCCTTCTCATTTTGAACAAGTTTACAAAACTTGGTAAAATATCTAAATCATTCATTTTTCTGTTTTAAGAAGTAGGTCCATGTATATCTGCTATAGTCATCAACAATGACAAAGGCGTATTTGCTACCTCCTAGACTCGATGTAGAGATTGGTCCGAACAAGTCCATATGAATCAATTGTAAGGGCCTAGAGGTGCTTATTTGATTCTTAGTCTTGAAACTACCCTTAATTTGTTTACCCAATTGGCAAGCATCACATACATTATCTTTGATGAACTTGATATGAGGAATTCCTCTTACAAGTTCTTTAGATGATATTTGAGTGATTAGTTTCATGCTAGCATGACCTAATCTTCTATGCCATAGTCAAGCATCCTCATTCAAAACCGAAAAACATATTTCATTACACAAATCATTTATGTCAATAGTGTATACGTTATTTTGTTTTAATGCAATCATGGACATGTTTTTATGTGGTTTTTCAATGATGCAAGCATTAGATTCGAATTTGACAATGTATCCTTTATCACATAATTGACTAATGCTCAAGAGGTTATGTTTTAAACCATCAACTAACAAAACATCTTCAATAAAGAAGTTGGATTTGTTACCTATGGTTCCTTTGCCAATGATTTTACCCTTGTTGTTGTCTCCGAAGGTGACATAGCCTTCATCTATGCTAGTGAGCTTAAAGAATTGAGATGGATCTCCGGTCATATGCCTTGAGCATCCACTATCAAGGTACCATCTCTTGCTCCTAGCTTGCGATAGTGTGGGTTTCTACAAGAAAGGATGATTTTTAAGTACCCATTTGCTTTTGGGTGCCTCAAAGATAGATCTACATTGTTTATCATGTTGCATCGAGTTTATCATGGTTCCTTTAGGAACCCAAGTCAGTTTGTTTGGACTTATTTTCTTGAATGGACAATAATGCGTCTTGTGTCCAAATTTGCAACAAAAGTTGCATTTGGTTTGGTGTTAAACATGTAAGATGGGGCCTTTTATGAAGGTGGTTGGATTTAGGTGAGGACTTCTCACAAATCCAATTCCACTCCTTTTTGGAACGTGACCCTTGTTTGCAAGGATCATGTTCAATGACTTGCTACCAACCTCGAATTTCTTCAAGGTGTCCTTAAGTAGCAGGTTTTCTTTTTGGAGAGTTTCTAGGTCATGGCATTTGATACATGAATTTAAACTATCATGATATTCAATTTTTAACTTATCAAAATCACAAGTAAGACTATCATGCTCCTTTTTTAGCAGTTTGTATTTTCTATTGATAATCTTGCATTCATCAAATAAGTCATGGAAGGCATTTAATAATTTATCGAAAGATAAATCAGCATCTAATAAATTCGTTACCTCTTCTCCGATGGCCATTAAGGCGTAATGAGCAACTTGCTCGGTGTTGGACTCCTCTTCTTCGGATGTGCTCGAATCATCCCATGTTGCTTTGAGTGCCTTCTTCTTTGTTGTTCTCTTTTTGGCTTGGGGACAATCACTCTTGTAGTGTCCCG
Source organism: Musa acuminata AAA Group (assembly GCF_036884655.1). Classification (NCBI taxonomy): domain Eukaryota; kingdom Viridiplantae; phylum Streptophyta; class Magnoliopsida; order Zingiberales; family Musaceae; genus Musa; species Musa acuminata. Next base: position 19,097,161 of record NC_088344.1, on the reverse strand, counting down.
GCTTTTTGCACTCATAGCAAATAACTTGGTCCTTCTTGGGTTCAAGTTTATTTTTAGTGTCATTCTTAAACTTGTTTCTTTTAATGAATTTTTTAAATTTCCTTGTTAGAAGTGCCAAGTCATCGTCACAGTCGTCATCACTTGAGTTTTCTTTTAAGTGGTCTTCCAAAGTTCTAAGTGCCATATCCTTCCTGTTCTTTGGAAGGATGTCTTCTTGCTCTTTATGAGCTTTGCAAGTCATCTCGTAGGTCATTAATGACCCAATTAGTTCTTCAAGAGGGAAGTTGTTTAGATCTTTTGCCTCTTGAATAGCAGTAACTTTAGGATCCCAACTCTTAGAAAGGGATCTTAGAATCTTATTTACGAGCTCAAAATCCGAAAAACTTTTTCCGAGTCCTTTTAGACCGTTGACGACATCCGTGAAATGGGTAAACATGTCGCCAATAGTCTCACTCGGTTTCATTCGGAAAAGTTCGAAAGAGTGTAACAAAAGATTGATTTTTAACTCTTTCACTCTACTTGTGCCTTCATGAGTCACTTCGAGTGTGTGCCAAATATCAAATGCAGTTTCACAAATAGAAACACGATTAAACTCGTTTTTATCAAGTGCGTAAAATAAGGCATTCATAGCCTTTACATTGAGAGCGAAAGCCTTCTTCTCCAAATCATTCCAATCGATCATTGGAAGAGAAGACTTCGAAAAACCATTTTCGACAAGATTCCAAAGTTCAACATCCATAGAGATAAGAAAGATCCTCATTCGGGTCTTCCAATAGGTGTAGTCTGTCCCATTAAACATGGGTGGACGTGTAATAGAATGGCCCTCTTGGTTTCCGGCGTAAGCCATCTCTCTTGGGTTTTAATCCGTTTGAGAGTTAACCGGGCTCTGATACCAATTGTTAGGATCGAGAGCACTAAGAGGGGGGGGTGAATTAGTGCAGCGGAAAACTTTCTGCGATTAAAATCGAAAGCTGCGCTCGAACGATAAAAACAACTTCTGTATGAAAGTTGATACTAAGCAAGGTTAAAGTCAAACTATGCAGGCAGTTTGCAGTTATGATGAAAACCAGAATATCGGCGCAAACTGAAATCCGGCGTTCGTATGAAGAAACTGATTTACGTCTAAATGCTGATTCGTAAATCACTTGATTAGATAAGACGTGGTTTAAGCAGGAGTATAAAGGCAGTGTGCAGTTATGGTAAAGCTCAAAACGTAAACGTAATCTGCAATATGATGATCATACGAAAAAGCAGATTTACGTCTAAACGCAGATTTATGTCTAAACGCAGATTTATGTCTAAACGCAGATTTACATCTGAACCTTGAAACTCGTTCGTAAAATTGTAGAGGGCAGTAAGCTATTGAGAAGTTTGCAATGAAGGTAAAATGCTCAAAGGAAATACAAACCAAGATTTAGAGTGGTTCGGTTAATCTTGACCTACTCCACTTTTGGCTTCCTCCACCAACGAGGTCACCGACGTCAACTAGAGGCCTTCCTTCAATAGGCGAAGGCCAACCACCCTCTTACAGATTCACTCCTTTTGACGGGCTTAGGAGACAACCCTTACAGAAGTTTTCTCTCCTCTCTTTACAACTCAAACTTTGAAGAACAGAAAGAGGAGAACTAGCAGTTTTGAGCTCTAAGAACCACAGAAAGACAGCAAGATTTCGAGTGTGTGTTCTATGCTTTCAGTGCTGAATGGGTGGGGTATTTATAGGCCCCAACCCAATTCAAATTTGGAGCTCAAATTTGTCAATTCTCGGAATTTCGGGATCAGGCGGTTGCACCTCCTGACTGGGGCGGTTGCACCACCTGGCAGAGCTCGAAGACTGAGCCTTTGGGCGGTGCAACCTCCGTCAGGGGCGGTTGCACCTCTCTACCAAAGCCCGAAGATCGAGCTCAGGCAATTGCACCGCTTGACTGGGGAGGTTGCACCGCCTGGCAGAGCTCGAAACTTGAGCTCTGGCGGTGCTACCTCTTGACAGAAGAGGTTGCACCGCCTAGTCTCGCTCGGAGACTGAGCTCGGGGCGGTGCCACCTCTTGGCTGGGGCGGTTGCACCGCCCAGTCTCGCTGGGAGACATAGCCTGGGGGTGCTACCTCTTGGCTTGGGCGGTTGCACCTCCGACAGCAATCAGGGTCCGATTGGGTTAATCCATTCGGCCCAATTTGATTCTTTCAGGGGCCCAATTGCCCCAAGATTAAGCTAATGGGATCACCTCCCATTTCTAACTTAATCAATGTGCTAAGTACATTTATTTCCTAAGACATATTCTGCAGCTTGCTCCGGTGCATCAATCGCTTCTTCCGGCGAACTTCCGTCGATCATCCGACGAACCCTCGGTGATCCTCCTACGGACTTCCGGCAAACTCCTGGACATGCGACGATCCACTTGGCAAGTTCCGACGAGCTCCTTTGGCAAGCTTCTGGACTTCTCGGATTTGTTCCCGCAGAACCTCCGACGACTGTCCGAACTTCCGTTGAGCTCTTGAACTCCCAACGTGATCATTGTCATGACTCCGGCGCAACTCCTGCTGCATGTCTTACTTTCATCGTAGTTAATCCTACACACTTATCTCAACACACAGATTAGATAAACAATTGACAATTGACTTCATCATCAAAATCCGAGATTCAATACTAACAATACACATATGGTAGGTGTTGTGACCAGTAGAGGTTCATATATGAGATTTCCGTTGAAGCCTTTATCTTATTAGATATCCAATAAGCTCTTGAATTATTAGATCCCATAGATGAGATCCAATAAGACATAATAAGAGATTATTAGGTAAAGACCCACTTATCGAAGAGGCTTGGGTAATTGGATAGAGATCTAGTATCCAATACGCTAGGATCCATTAGGGTTAATTGGGGACCTCTATAAATAGAATGGAACTAAAGGCCCATAAGTTGGGGCTTCTTAGTGGCCACCTCCTATTCTCCTCTCCCCTTCTCCTCCTCAGATAGCAAGCGTGGAGATTTGAGGATCGTCATCGTAGCCCTATGTTAGGACCCTTTTACTGAGCTTTTCAATAATGTTTATTGAGTCTGTTTAGTCTAGTTGTTTATTGAGTCGGTTTGGTTCAGTTAGAGTCAAGTAGAGGTTTATTTAATATCTATTTATTATTAGAGTTCAAGTCCTAATGGACTCTGAGTGGAACTCTATAAATAGGGATGTAATTGCTTCTTTTCAGTAATATATGAAAAATATTATTCTGTGTTTTGACAAACCCTAGGAGGCCGATCCCCTCGAAGCGATCAAGGAGGGCCGATCCCCTCGAAGCGATCAAGGAGACCGATCCCCTCGAAGCGATCATTATCATTCCCTATTCTCCCATTTCTTCCACGATAAGACCTTAGGGTCTTATCAATTGGTATCAGAGCGACGATAAGACTTTAGGGTCTTATCATTTGGTATTAGAGCCTACGATAAGACTTTAGGGTCTTATCATTTGGTATCAGAGCGGCGATCCTCGGCGTTCTCGCTGCAACATAAAAAAACAAAAAAAAGGCAAAGAAAGAAAGAAAGAAGAGAAAGAAGAGAGCGAAGAAAAAAAGCCGCAGCCACGCACCCCTCCTTCCCCTTCTTGCGGCTAGCCCACCGCCGACCGTCGCTGCTCTCCGGCCAGCGACCATCCCTGCCCCGCTTCCGGCCAGAGTCCACTGTGGCCGTCGCCTCCCACTCGAGCCACCATCGCTGCTAGGAGACGACGCTGCCAGCATCTCATCCTACCGCAGCCCCGCTTCCCTTCTGCCCCACTACCGCTGCAAGGCAACTTCTTGTTGGGAAATCATGGGGGGCGACATCATATGCGCAGCGGAAGAACAAGAAAACAAAAATCCCCGATTCCCAAAAAGATGTTCGTCGTCGTGCGAAGATTGGTGCGCAAAATCCGCAAAACACAAAACTGCGTATAGAGATTGTGTTACCTAGGGAGATCGTATATCCCTGTTTCCTTGCAGATCCTCAGGAGAGGGTGAAGGAGGTCAAGCGTCCTCCTCTCTAGCGGTGATCCACACAGCAGGGTTGCGACGACGCTCCTCAAAACTCCAGGCCTACTCTGAGGTGGAGAGGGAGAGGAGAATAGGAAGGGCAAGCAAAGACTCTAGCCTATGAGGCTGTGAATCCCTCCTATTTATAGAGATCCCGTGTCAAAACCCTAATGGGTCCTTTCCCTAGTGGGTATTGGATCTGCATCCAATAAGACAAGGGCTCCGTCGGATATCTCATATCCGAACCTCTACTCATCGCAATGCCTACCATATGTGTGTGACCCTCTAGGCCCAATATCGAGCTGGCCGTGAGTCATACCTGTCAGAACTCCTTCTAACTAAGTGAATTATTATCTCTGTAATAATTCACTCGACTCATCGACTACGGAAGTACTAGGCCACTACGCCGTAGTCCCCAGACGATACAGGGGAATCCAATCCATTGGACCTGTCTGTCCTCAGTTACCATGTACCTATAGTCCCTCATCCATCTAATATCCCAGAGACCGTATATCGAGCATGGTGCTGTCAGACCCATACGGTTTCTACTTGAGTCTCGCTCTAATCGGATTCTCCCGGAGAACTCTTTCTCTCTCAACCCGAATGACCCTGGCCAGGGATTTGTCTGAGCAAGAACACATGGGATATTCCTCTCATGATACCGAGAGTGGATGATCCTCTATCGACACTCAATAGCCCTCGTAAGGTCGACTACCACTCCCAATGACCAGCTGTACTAGATCTGGGAACAGCCAAACCTATAAGTCTGGTATCAAAGAGTGGAGCACTCATACAGGACATCCTTGGTGTCTCAAGTCTAAGAACCAGATACACCACTAGGACTACGGAATCGTTGTCTGACAATAAGGCATCATCAACCATCCAGCATTCCGTAAGCGGATCAATCAGTGAACTCATTCTCCAATGAGCACCTGTACTGTATCCCTAGTGTCCCTACACGAGCAGCTATAAGACCAGCTGCATCCATCATATGGACGGGTATACAGCACACCAGTCTATCCGGTTATCACGATGTCCCTCTCGAGTAACCTATGACCGGGATTATTTAGGATATGTGTTTAAAGGTGAATCGATCTCATTATCGTGATCTCATCACGATCCGATTCCCATTGCACAAATCCAAGGACATCACAATACATATGCATTTATGCAATAGTTATAAAGTGATATACGCCAAAAATATAATAAGCAAAAAGATTCTGTATCAAGTCACACGTGCCATCACTCACGTGATTGGCTTGCTGGGCACTTATGACTAGCAATCTCCCACTTGACCTAAAGCCAATCACCTATGTGTCTGATCCCCATCAGACCCCTGTGACGCTCAAAGACAATCTGAGACAATGGCTTTGTTAGTGGATCTGCAATGTTATCTTCGGATGGAACTCTTTCCTCTGCTACATCTCCTCGGGTTACGATCTCTCTTATAAGCTGGAACCTCCTCAGAACACTTCTGATGAGACCCGGGTTCCCTTATTTGAGTAATCACCCCATAGTCGTCGCAATATAAGGAAGTCGACTTGTCGCTATCTGTATCGACTCCCAAATCTGTGATGAACTTTTTCACCCAGACTCCCTCCTTTGCTGCATCCGATGCAGCAATGTACTCCGCCTCTGTGGTCGAGTCAGCAGTGGTATCTTGCTTGGAACTCTTCCAGCACACTGCTCCTCCATTCAAGGTGTACACATACCCTGAATTCGACTTGCTATCATCGACATCAGACTGAAAACTTGAGTCAGTGTAGCCTTCAACCTTAAGGCTATTACCTCCATATACTAGTAAAAGATCCTTAGTCCTTCTCAAGTACTTAAGGATACACTTTACTGCTTTCCAGTGCTCCAAGCCTGGATCCGCCTGATACCTGCTCGTGACACTCAGAGCATGCGCTATATCAGGCCTAGTACATAGCATGGCATACATGATAGACCCTATTGCTGAGGCATAAGGTATCATATCCATGTTCGCCCTTTCTTCTGGAGTCTTTGGGGACATACTCGTAGAAAGCGATATCCCATGTCTCATCGGTATGAGACCTCTTTTGGAATTTTCCATGCCAAATCTTTTGACAATAGTTTCTATGTACCTGGACTGGGACAAGCCAAGCATCCTTTTGGATCTATCTCTATAGATTCTAATCCCCAAGATATAAGATGCTTCTCCTAAGTCCTTCATGGAGAAGTGTCTAGATAACCAAGCCTTTATTGTGGATAGCATTCCTATGTCATTCCCAATGATGAGGATGTCATCCACATATAACACCAAAAAGCTAATAGCGCTCCCACTTACCTTTCTGTATACACAAGGCTCATCTTCGTTCTTAACGAAGTCATAAGATCTGATTGCCTCATCAAATCTTATGTTCCAACTTCGGGAAGCTTGCTTTAGTCCATAAATGGATCTAAGCAACCTACACACCTTATCTGGGCAGTTCTTGGACACGAATCCCTCAGGTTGCATCATATACACCTCCTCCTCCAGGTTCCCGTTGAGGAATGCGGTTTTCACATCCATCTGCCAGATCTCATAATCATAGTGTGCTGCAATAGCCAATAGAATTCTGATGGATTTTAGCATTGCTACGGGTGAGAAAGTTTCGTCGTAGTCAACACCTTGCCTTTGACGATACCCCTTAGCCACTAGCCTTGCTTTATAGGTCTCTACCTTTCCATCTACTCCGATCTTTTTCTTAAAGATCCACTTGCAACCGATGGGTACAATACCTTCGGGTGCATCAACTAGGTTCCAAACCTTATTTGAGTACATAGAATCCATCTCAGAATTCATGGCTTCTTTCCACTTCCCGGAGTCTATACTCATAATAGCCTCCTCGTAGGTCTGAGGATCAATATCCTCTACATCCTCTGCTCTAATATGTCCCACATATCTCTCAAGAGGATGGGATACTCTATCAGACCTGCGTAAAGTTGAAACTTGTGTATTAGATACCTGAACAGACTCGGGCTGTAGAGTGGTGCTTGAGCTTGGTTCTCCAACCTCGCTCAATTCTATCATTCTCCCACTGTCTCCGTCAAGAATGTGTTCCTTCTCAAGGAACACTGCTCTCTTAGCTACAAAGACCTTTTGGTCCTCGAGATGATAGAAGTAATACCCACAAGTTTCCTTGGGGTATCCCACAAATTTACATCGCCCTGTCCTTGATTCTAACTTATCGGGGTTGTGTCTTTTAACATGGGCAGAGCAGCCCCAAATCTTAACTACTTTAAGATCAGGCTTCTTCCCTTTCCATATCTCATATGGTGTAGACACCACCGACTTAGTTGGAACTCTGTTCAGAAGGTAAGCTGCGGTTTCTAGGGCATATCCCCAGAATGAGATGGGTAGGTCAGCGAAACTCATCATGGACCGTACCATATCTAATAATATACGATTTCTCCTTTCAGAGACACCATTGAGCTGAGGTGTATAAGGAGGTGTCCATTGGGATAATATCCCATGGTCCTTGAGGAAGTGAGTAAACTCTGTACTTAAGTACTCACCTCCTCGATCTGATCGAAGAGTTTTGATACTCATTCCAGTCTGGTTCTCCACCTCATTCTTATACTCTCTGAATTTCTCAAAGGCCTCGGACTTGTACTTCATTAAGTACACATATCCATACCTTGAGAAATCATCAGTAAATGTAATGAAGTAGGAGTAACCTCCAATGGCATGAGTTGACATGGGTCCACATACATCACTATGTATGAGTTCCAACAACTCAGTGGCTCTCTCTCCAGTTCCACTAAATGGAGAGTTGGTCAGTTTTCCACGAATGCAAGGCTCACAAGTTGCATATGACACATAGTCGAATGGATCTAGATATCCATCATTTAGCAACTTTTGAATCCTTCTTTCATGGATGTGACCTAGCCTACAATGCCACAGGTATGTACTGTTCAACTCATCTCGTTTCCTTTTGGACATATTTATATTCATGATATGTGGAGTGGTGTCTAACATAAATAAACCATTATGCAATGTTCCTTTCGTGATGATCTTATCATCTAATAATATCGAACAACCATTGTTCTCAAAAACAAATTTATATCCACTAACTGTTAAACATGAAATGGAGATAATGTTTTTGATAATAGAAGGAACAAAATAACATGCATCTAATGCAATAAAAGCTCCACTAGGCAGATGTAGGGCGACCTCGCCAACAGCTAATACAGCAACTTTTGCTCCATTACCCATCTTAAGGTCCATCTCGCCTCTCTCTAGTCTCCTAGGCCTTGCCAGAACCTGCAACGAATTACATATATGATAAGCACTACCGGTATCTAATACCTATGTGTTATCATAAGAGTCTGACAAATGGAGACTGATCATGAATGTACGTGAAGCTTCATCAAGCTTTTGTTTCGCCCTTTCTGCAAAGTACTCTTTGCAGTTTCTCTTCCAGTGCCCATCTTTACCACAGTGGAAGCACTGGCCTTTGTCCTTTGTTGGGTCTTTCTTAGCAACCTTTGCTTTACCTTGTTTGCCCTTGCCCTTTCCCTTCTTAAGGGACCTTTCTGCTTTCCTTTTCTTTCTGGTCTCACCAGTGTAGAGAACTGGCTTCTCTTTCTTAATAGTACTCTCTGCCTCCCTCAACATATTGAGGAGCTCTGGGAGAGTCACCTCAAGCTTGTTCATATTAAAGTTCATTATGAACTGTGAAAAGGAATCTGGTAGGGACTGAAGCACAATGTCCACACACAAGTTATCCTCTAGGACCATTCCTAGACCTGTGAGTTTCTCTATCCACTCAATCATCTTTAGGACATGGTTCTGAACCGGTGTCCCCTCAGTCATCCTAGCGCGAAAAGGCTCTTGGATATCTCATATCGTTGAGTCCTTCCCTGTTCCTCAAACAATTTACGGACATGTAGGAGAATGGATCTGGCATCCATCTTTTCATGTTGTCTCTGTAACTCTGGAGTCATAGAGCCCAACATATAGCACTGAGCAAGAGTGGAGTCATCAATGTACTTCACGTAGCGAGCGATCTCATCCTCGCTTGCCCCTTCTTCGGGCGTAGGCATCACTGTATCAAGGACGTACACGATTTTCTCCGCTGTGAGAACAATTCTCAAGTTACGGAGCCAATCCGTATAATTTGGACCAGTGAGGCGGTTGACATCAAGTATGCCACGTAAGGGATTTGAAAGCGACATTTTCTGAAAATAAAGATGTAGCAAAAATGAATAACATGCAGATTTTGCAAGAAATAAACTATCAAGATATGGACTTCTATCTTAATATGCTCCCATTATTTTACTAACGAGTCACGCGACACCTTCAGCACGTAAAACGGAAGTCTCCGGCAGACTTCTAGTGGGGATCAGGATCTAATCAGCGTCTTAGTGTAACCTCGAGGGACTCGACCAATCACACTAAGCCTAAAAGGTAGACAACTCTTGCCGATCACAACTCCTTGTGATTCCCGTCCTGTTCGGCCTCCGAATCACCATGGCCTCGAGGGACTCGACCAACCATGATGCTCGGTTAAGTCAACACCTTCGTTACAAGATGAGTCTGATTTGATGATATACCCTCGAGGGACTCGACCAAGCATATCATGCCCTCAGGTCACCGGTGACATCTCTATGTCGTAAGCAAGATAGCGAATCGCGATATAGGTGAGTCTCGAGGGACTCGACCAACTCAACCTACACCGGGATTCGGTTCCTACTCATAACGATGGAAGGCCACGTGGGTCAATCTAATTGCCTCACGTTTACCGACTTAATATTATCGAGAGATGTTTCTATGATTTGGTCTCCTATTATGACATGTCACACATGTACATATTTAATATATATCTACATCGCATGCAAATATATATACATATCTAGTATGTGTATAAGCAATCACACCAGATGATCATGGACCACAACCTAATATGATTAGGCCCGAGCCAGTAGGCCTAATCACTCACATCAAGATCTATGTGTGCAACGGTGCATCTCCATGCCTTGTGATCGTCCATCTCGTCCTCGTTGGTTCCGTCGACATCTTGATGCATCTCCATGCATCACGATCGTCCGTCTCGTGGGTCCCGCTATCGTATCCACGCTCCCGCTGCGCCTCCTCATGTGATTACAACTTAATCATAGGCACGCAAGCCCGACAATAAACGAGAAATATAATGGAGGTTCGCAGACCTCAATAATAAGAATCACAAGTACACACATCACACGGTCCATGATCATCCGTCCACACATCATACATCACATGTATAAATAATTATCATCATGTAGGACTACTAGATAATAATAAAAATAATAATCAACTAAACCTTTTAATTAATTAATATTTTCTGAAATCAGGGACATGTAGGGAATTTTTGAATTTATAGGGGTATTTTCGTAATTTGGATAAAAGACAGAAACTGGAATTTCTCAAATTCCGAGGGGTAAAATTGTCTTTTGCCCAGAAAACCCTAATTTCCTACTGCCCTTTGTTGCTGCCGTTGCCGCCGCCACCCTGCTGGCGGCGGCCTGTGCGGCGAGGGGCGGGGCGCTGCCCTCGCCTGCGGGCGGCACGCCCGCTGGCGGCGCTGCCGCTGCAGGTGGGCGCCCCCGCGGGCGTCGCCGCCTCCGCGGGCAGTTCTGCCGGCGAGGCAGCGCCCGCAGGCGGTGCTGCCTCGCTGGCGGCCGCCCCTGCGGGGTTTTTGCCCGTGGGAGCAGCGGCCACAGGCGCCGCTGCCCTGCAGTGCCTCAGCCCGCGCTGCTGCCCCGCGGCGCCTCTACCCGCAGGCTCAGCGGCCGCAGGCGCCTCTACCCGCGGGCTGCCAGCCCCGCCGGCCGCAAGCCTACTGCAAGCAGACCGCCGGCCGGCTGCTGCAGGCACAGCGCTTGCGCATGCGCCGGCGCTGTGCTGCCTGGCTGCGGCTGCGGCTGGCTGCAGGCATGCAGATCGAGGGCAGCAACTGTTGCTGCCCTTCCTTGCTTTTGCGTCAACGATTTTGACGTCAATATTCTTCCTAAACACAACACACGCAGTTCAAAAATCAATCATTCGCACGAACAACCTGGCTCTGATACCACTGTTGGGAAATCATGGGGGGCGACATCATATGCGCAGCGGAAGAACAAGAAAACAAAAATCCCCGATTCCCAAAAAGATGTTCGTCGTCGTGCGAAGATTGGTGCGCAAAATCCGCAAAACACAAAACTGCGTATAGAGATTGTGTTACCTAGGGAGATCGTATATCCCTGTTTCCTTGCAGATCCTCAGGAGAGGGTGAAGGAGGTCAAGCGTCCTCCTCTCTAGCGGTGATCCACACAGCAGGGTTGCGACGACGCTCCTCAAAACTCCAGGCCTACTCTGAGGTGGAGAGGGAGAGGAGAATAGGAAGGGCAAGCAAAGACTCTAGCCTATGAGGCTGTGAATCCCTCCTATTTATAGAGATCCCGTGTCAAAACCCTAATGGGTCCTTTCCCTAGTGGGTATTGGATCTGCATCCAATAAGACAAGGGCTCCGTCGGATATCTCATATCCGAACCTCTACTCATCGCAATGCCTACCATATGTGTGTGACCCTCTAGGCCCAATATCGAGCTGGCCGTGAGTCATACCTGTCAGAACTCCTTCTAACTAAGTGAATTATTATCTCTGTAATAATTCACTCGACTCATCGACTACGGAAGTACTAGGCCACTACGCCGTAGTCCCCAGACGATACAGGGGAATCCAATCCATTGGACCTGTCTGTCCTCAGTTACCATGTACCTATAGTCCCTCATCCATCTAATATCCCAGAGACCGTATATCGAGCATGGTGCTGTCAGACCCATACGGTTTCTACTTGAGTCTCGCTCTAATCGGATTCTCTCGGAGAACTCTTTCTCTCTCAACCCGAATGACCCTGGCCAGGGATTTGTCTGAGCAAGAACACATGGGATATTCCTCTCATGATACCGAGAGTGGATGATCCTCTATCGACACTCAATAGCCCTCGTAAGGTCAACTACCACTCCCAATGACCAGCTGTACTAGATCTGGGAACAGCCAAACCTATAAGTCTGGTATCAAAGAGTGGAGCACTCATACAGGACATCCTTGGTGTCTCAAGTCTAAGAACCAGATACACCACTAGGACTACGGAATCGTTGTCTGACAATAAGGCATCATCAACCATCCAGCATTCCGTAAGCGGATCAATCAGTGAACTCATTCTCCAATGAGCACCTGTACTGTATCCCTAGTGTCCCTACACGAGCAGCTATGAGACCAGCTGCATCCATCATATGGACGGGTATACAGCACACCAGTCTATCCGGTTATCACGATGTCCCTCTCGAGTAACCTATGACCGGGATTATTTAGGATATGTGTTTAAAGGTGAATCGATCTCATTATCGTGATCTCATCACGATCCGATTCTCATTGCACAAATCCAAGGACATCACAATACATATGCATTTATGCAATAGTTATAAAGTGATATACGCCAAAAATATAATAAGCAAAAAGATTCTGTATCAAGTCACACGTGCCATCACTCACGTGATTGGCTTGCTGGGCACTTATGACTAGCACTTCTTCCCCGCCGCCGCCGCTGCTTCCCAGCCGCTCCATCACCGCCGCCCGCCTCTCTGCCGCAACCCTAACCGAGCGCGCCCCCCCCCCTTGGGTCGCAGCCGCAGCCGAAACCGCTGGTTGCCGCAGCCCCTCGTTGCAGCAGTTGCAGAAACAGAGCTTCCTCTGTTGCCGCAGCCCCTCGTCGATCGCAGCCACGCCTCGAGCGCCGTCGCCTTCCAGCCGACCCACCACCACTGCCAGCCACCGTGCGGCGACCGCTGCTCGCCTCCCAGCCGCCGCTCCCCCTGGCTCGGGCGAGAACGACCGCCGCCACTCCCCCTTGCTCTGCCCCCTTGTGACCGAGAAATAGGGCAATCCTCTTGCTGCTGCGAATGCCGGTTGCCACCACCGTCGCCACTGCTGCCCAGCCAGCGACGACGGCGCTCGCCGCCCAGCCTGCCACGACTGCTGCTACCAGCCACCGTAGCCTTCACCTCAACCCCCTCGATCTGCACTGTTGCTGCAGGCCCCTTGCTCTGCATCTTTGCCGCAGCCGCCGGTTGTCGCCACTGCAGCCTCAACCCCGGCCGCTTCAACACCACCTCCCTCTTGTTCTGCCTCCGCTGCTGCAGTTGTTGGTTGGCATCACCACAGCCTCAACCCGGTTGCTTGGTGATTGCTTCCTTGGGTCATAGCAGTCACAACCGTCGCCTTTCAGCCTCGGCGCTCTCATCTCACACAGTGACAAAAACACAGGGCAGCAACTCTTCCTCCATCGCAGCCACCGCAACGGCGAGTCCTTGCCGGCACTGCCCCCAACCACATCACCATCGCTGCCTCCCAGCCCTCAGCAGCAGCGATCCTAACACGCAGCGACTACAACAAGCATCGTTGCCTCTCACCAGCGCCTCCTTCCGCAGTGTGACAGAAACAGAGCAAAGCTGCCTTCCATCCACGTCGTCGCAGCCATCGCAGCGGTGAGCCCTTGGCGGTGCTGCCCTAGCCGCACCACCATCGTTGCCTCCAAGCCCTTAGCAACAGCGATCCCTCTACGCAGTGACTGCAACAAGCATCGCTGCTTCCCATACGGCGACCGCAGCTACATCCTTGCATCCTCGTAGCAACCCTTCATTCTCATAGTGTTGCCACCGACTGCGTCACAACAGCAACACCGAATAGGGCAGTGTTGATGCCCTTGACCGACACCAAAAACAGGAGTTGAGATTACAGATTTGCAGTCTTACGCAATGGCCACTGATAACTCGGTGAAAGCACAAATGGAAGCATTGGAAATTAGAATTGAGAACCGGTTACAAGAAGTACTTAATGATTTCAAAAAGGACTTACTGGGGAGCTTTAGTAAATTTCAACAAGGTGGGAACTCAAGTTCTACATTGCACAAATCTGAAAATACTAGAAAAGGGCCCCAAGATTGTGACACAATCTACTCATACATGAAGGTGGATGGACAGCTCTAAAAAATTTGTCAGACTTCTACAGTGTTAGAATATCAGAGTAGGTTTGAGAGATTATCAAATCAAGCTAGAGATTGGTCGGAATGACAACTTCTGGATACATTTATTGAAGGTCTTATTCCAGAGATCCGGTGTGAAGTTAAGGCTTGTCAACCTCACACTATGATAGTTGCGATCTCATTCGCACATCTACATGAGAAAAAAATCAACAGGGAAAATCATGGAAACAAAAGTGACAATAACCAGATGATCAGTAAGCCACCAGCCCTATCTATTCCCAACCAAAGCCTTAACACCCGAAGACTAACCTAAGAAGAACTTAAGGAAAGATCAGCAAAGGGTTTGTACTATGATGAAAAGTGGAGTATGGAGCACCGATGTAAACAAGGGCAACTTCTGATGATTGAGCCAATTAGAGAGGAACCAGAAGTAAAAGAGTTGGACTCCGATCATAAAGGTATGAAAACTGCTGAAGATATTGAAGTCATCACACATACAGTGCATGCATTAGCTAGTTATGCTAACCCACAAACTATGAAAATCGGAGGAACTTTGAAGCATCAACCTGTCACTATTTTGATTGATACAGATAGCACTAATAATTTTATGGACAGGAAAGTTATAGCCCAATTAGCCCACCACATTGAAGGCTGTGATATATTTGAAGCTGATGGACGGATTTTAACTTATGATAGCAAAGGCCAGGAATTTCTTACAACGATTACTACACTGAAAGATCGACCTATTGCTTACACTGTCAAAAAGTGGAGACCGTACTTAATTGATCAATGGGTTATAATGCATTGCAGATAGTCTATGACTGAAGTGCTAAAAGACAAGCTCCCCGAGATTGATGCTGCTCAGCCTTGAGGACAAGGCTGATTTGAAGAGGGAGGAACTGTTAGGACCCTTTTACTGAGCTTTTCAATAATATTTATTAAGTCTGTTTAGTCCAGTTGTTTATTGAGTCGGTTTGATTCAGTTAGAGTCAAGTTGAGGTTTATTTAATATTTATTTATTATTAGAGTTCAAGTCCTGATGGACTCTAGGTGGAACTCTATAAATAGGGATGTAATTGCTTCTTTTCAGTAATCTATGAAAAATACTATTATGTCTTTTGACAAACCCTAGGAGGCCGATCCCCTCGAAGCGATCAAGGAGGGCCGATCCCCTCGAAGTGATCAAGGAGGCCGATCCCCTCGAAGCGATTATTATCATTCCCTTTTCTCCCATTTCTTCCACGATAAGACCATAGGGTCTTATCAATTGGTATCAGAGCGACGATAAGACTTTAGAGTCTTATCATTTGGTATCAGAGCCTACGATAAGACTTTAGGGTCTTATCATTTGGTATCAGAGCCTAGGATAAGACTTTAGGGTCTTATCACCCTACTACGTGGATCACCGCTAGAGAGGAGGACGTATGACCTCCTTCATCATCTCCAACAGATCTATAGGGAGTCAAAGATATACGATCTCCCTAGGTAATATTGTTAGGATCAAGAGTAGCACTATGAGGGGTGGGGCAGGGGGGGGGGTGAATTAGTGCAATAGAAAAATAAATGATTTTGAAAAATATTCATTTCGGTTAAATCCGTTTAAGAAAGATATTAAACTTAAAGGCGTTCGTAAGAGTATAAAGAGAAAGTTAAGGGAGATTGTAGTAATGTAAATCGCTCAGAAAGAAATGTAAACCATAATTTAGAGTGGTTCGGTCGTTGTGACCTACATCCACTTCCGATTCCTCCTCCGTCGAGGTCACTAGCGTCCACTAATGGTCTTCCTTAAATAGATGAAAACCAACTACCTTTTATAGCTCTTTCTCCTTTTACCGGGTTTATGAGATAACCCTTATAAGCCTCACTCCTCTTTCTTCGATGGTTACAAAGCTCAAAAAGGGAGGGGAGGACTCTTCTCACTTTTACAAAACTTTTTTTAGTCATAGGTGCCTAGCAAGCTAATCACGTGAGTGATGGCACGTGTGACTTGACATGGAATCTTTTTACTTATTATATTTTGGCATTTATTACTTTATATTGACTATTGCATATATGCATGTATATATTATGGTAAGTAATATATATATATATATATAATATAATATAATATATATATATATAATATATATTATATATATATATATATTATATAATATATATATTATATAATATATATATATAATATAATATATGATGTCCTTGGATCTGTGCAATGGAAATCAGATCGTGACGAGATCACGATAATGAGATCGATTCGCCTTTAGACATAGATCCTATATAATCCCGGTCATAGGTTACTTAAGAGGGACATCGAGATAATCGGATAGATTGATGTGCTGTATACCCGTCCATATGATAGATGTAGCTGGCTTTATAGCTGCTCGTATAGGGACACTATAGATATAATACAGGTGCTTATTGGAGAATGAGTTCACTGATTGATCCGCTTACGGAATGCTGGATGGTTGATGATGCCTTATTGTCAAACGGTGATTTCATAGTTCCAGTGGTGTCTCTGACCCTTAGACTTGAGACACCAAGGATATTCTGTATGAGTGCTCTATTCTTTGATACCAGACTTATAGGTTTGGATGTCCTAGATCTAGTATAACCGGTCATTGGGAGTAACAGTCGACCTTACGAGGGCTATTGAGTGTCAATAGAGGACCATCCACTATCAACTTTATGAGAGAAATATTCCATGTGTTCTTGCTCAAACAATTCCCTGGACAGGGTCATTCGGATTGAGAGAGAAAGAGTTCTCCAGAAGAATCCGATTAAAGCGAGACTCGAGTAGAAACCATATGGGTCTGACAGCACCATGCCCGGTATACGATCTTTAGGATATTAGATAGATGAGGGACTATAGGTACACAGTAACTGAGGACAGATAGGTCCAATGAATTGGATTCCCTTGTATCATTTGGGGACTGCGGCGTAGTAGCCTAGTACGTCCGCAGTCGATGAGTCGAGTGAAATATTATGAAGATAATAATTCATTAAGCTAGAAGGAGTTTTGACAGGTATGACTCACGGCCAACTCGATATTGGGCCTAAAGGGTCACACACATATGGTAGGCGTTACGATGAGTAAAGGTTTAGATATGAGATATTCGCTGGAGTCCCAATCTTATTGGATATCCAATAAGCCCTAGAATTATTGGATCCTATGAATGAGATCTAATAAAAGCCCATGATAGATTATTGGATAGAGATCCACTAAACTAAGAGGCTTGGGTAGTTGGATGCTTATCCAATACCCAATAGGGGAGGATCCACTAGGGTTTGATAGAGAACCTCTATAAATAGGAGGGATTCAGTGGTTTATAGGCTAGAGCCTTTGCTTGCCTCTCTTATTCTCCCCCCCCCTCTCCACCTCAGAGTGGGTCTGGAGTTTTGAGGAGCATCATTGCAGCCCTACTATGTAGATCACTGATAAAGAGGAGGATGCTTAACCTCCTTCACTCTCTCCTAGAGATTTGCAAGGATTCAGGGATATACGATCTCCCTAGGTAACATAATATACTCTATATGTAGTTT
The DNA here is from genome assembly GCF_036884655.1 of Musa acuminata AAA Group. NCBI lineage: Eukaryota > Viridiplantae > Streptophyta > Magnoliopsida > Zingiberales > Musaceae > Musa > Musa acuminata. The sequence continues at coordinate 19,079,616 of NC_088344.1, read as the reverse complement.
TAAGTTTCATAGATTTTGTATACTAATCTTCACATGACGACGAACATCTCTTTGGGAATAGGGGATTTTATTTTTTGTTCTTCCGCTACGCATGTGATGTCACCCCCAAGATTTCCCAACAACTTTAACACCCCAAGAATTCAAGATTATGTTAACACTTTCATTCCCTTTCATATAGAAAAGGGTGGGGTATTTATAGGCCCTAATGGCTTCAGAATCGGAGCCAAAAAGTGTCACATTCACAGATTTCAGGGTACTAGCAGTACCACCACCATTATTGGGCGGTACTATTGCTTGACACTCTGATACTGGGTGGTATCACCGCCTAGTCTGGGCGATATGACCGCTTGATAGAGCTCGGAGATCGAGCTCTAGCGATATCACCACTTGACAAGGGCAGTACCACCGCTGGCAATAGTAACTATCGTTGGTACCACTGCCTAGTCTGGGCAGTACCACTACCCAGAACACCTAGGAGACCGAGTCCCAAGCGGTGCCATCACCAGCCATGGTTTCAGGTGTTGAATGGGTTGTTTCAATCCGGCCCAATTTAGCCCTGTTAAGGGGCTAGTTGGCCCCTAACTGAGTTAGTGGGATTACTTCCCGATCCTAACTCAACTAATATTAAAACTATGATTAAGAAAAGCAATTAGTCCGGTATATCGATTTTTCTCTCGGTGAACTTCCGACGAACTTCTCGGCGAGTCTTCCGGTGAGCTTCCGGCAAACTCCTCAGTGAGTCTTCCAATGAGCTTTCGGTGAACTCCCGACGAACTCTTAGCGACCTTCCGACGAACTCTCAGCGATCTTCCAACGAGCATTCGGCTAGCTTCCGACGTGTTTCCGATGAACTTTTGGACACACTTCCGGCACATCGTCCGAATATTCGACTCTGGCCCATCATTTGCTTTATGCCTTACTACTATCATATTTAATCCTGCAAACTTATCTCAACACATAGATTTTGTCAAACAATTTATCAATTGATTACATCATTAAAATCCTAGATTCAATAATCTCCCCCATTTTGATAATGACAAACAATTGGTGACGGAATTAACCTTAACTCCCCCTATCTATATGCCATAATTGAGAGAAAAGATACACTTGAATTCAAGGTCTTTGAATTCAAGCGTCAAACTGATAAGTTATATTTATTTAGACTTATCAACATGCACAACATGATACTTATTATGATTCACCAAATCAAAATATAATACCACGTATCTATTGATAAATTTTCAAAAGATGATATGAATGTGGAATCTAGCCAAATGACAATTTATCATGGCATCAATTGTAAATAGCAAGTTAAGCTCATGATACCTTATCATAACATTTTGATACAAAATCAAGCATAATAAAACATTTACAAGTAATCATGCCATGATGCATTAAGTGAATTGTTGAATCTCGGATTTTGATGATGAAGTCAATTGTCATTTGTTATCTAATCCATATGTTGAGATAAGTGTGCAAGATTAACTACGATGAAAGCAAGACATGCAGCAGGAGTTACGCTGGAGTCAAGACAATGATCACGTTGGGAGTTCGAGAGTTCGTCGGAACTCGCCAAGTGGATCGTCGCAAGGCTAGGAGTTTGCCGGAAGTCCGCAGGAGCATCACCGAGGGTTCATCGAATGATCGACGGAAGTTCGCCGGAAGCTCGTCGGAAGAAGCGATTGACGCACCGGAGCAAGTTGCAGTAAATGTCTTAAGGAATGTCGTAGTTAGCACAATGATTAAGTTGGAAATGGGAGGTGATCCCATTAACTTAATCTTAGGGCAATTGGGCCCCTGAAAAACCCAAATTGAGCTGAATGGATCAACCCATTCGGACCCTGATTTCTGCCAGGCTGTTGAACCGTCCAAGGCAGGAGGTTGCACCGCTTGGGCTCAGTCTCCGAGCGAGACTAGGAGGTGCAACCGCTCCAGCCAGGCGGTGGCACCGCCTGGGCTCAGTCTCCGAGCGAGACTGGGCGGTGCAACCTCCCCTGACAGGACGTGGCACCGCCTGGGCTCGGTCTCCGAGCACTGGCTGAGCGGTGCAACCGCGTCAGTTAGGAGGTTGCACCGCCTGAGCTCGGTCTTCGAGCTCTGGCAGGAGGTGCAACTGCCCCTGACAGGAGGTAGCACCGCCTAGAGGCTCAATCTTCGAGCTCTGCCAAGCGGTGCAACCGCTCCAGTCAGGAGGTGCAACCGCCTGATCCCGGAATTCCGGGAATTGATAGTTTTGAGCTCCAAATTTGAACTGGGTTGGGGCCTATAAATACCCCACCCATTCAGCACTGAAATGGCATGAACTTACACCAAAATCTTGATCTTTTTCTATGATTCTTAGAGCTCAAAATTGTTGTAAAGGCCAAAAGTTCTTCTCCCTCTTTTCTTCCAAGTTCTGAGTTGTAAAGAGAGGAGAGAAAATTCTGTAAAGGTTGTCTCCTAAGCCCGTCAAAAGGAGTGAAACTATAAAAGGGTGGTTGGCCTTTGCCTATTGAAGGAAGGCCTCTAGTTGACGTCGGTGACCTCGTCGGTGGAGGAAGCAAAAAGTGGAGTATGTCAAGATTAATCGAACCACTCTAAATCTCGATTTGCATTTACTTTGAGCATCTTATCTTTACTGTAAACCTCCTCAATAGCTTACTGCCTTCTGTGTTTTTACGAACGTGTTTCAAAGTTCAGTGCTTTCCGAATCAGGGTTTAAGACGCAAATCAGTTTTATCGTACGAACGTTGTATTTCAGTTTGCGCTTACGTTCTGATTTCCATTATAACTGCAAACTACCTTTATATCTTTGCCTTAACTGCATCTCACCTTATCTCAAGTTAAAGTGATTTACGAATCAGCTTTTATACTGAAATCACTTTTATCGTACAAACATCGTATTTCAGTTTGCGCTTATATTCTGATTTCCATCATAACTGCAAACTGCATTCATATCTATGCTGCATCTCTCCTAATCAAAAGTTGAAGTGATTTACGAATCGGCTTTCTTACCAAAATCACTTCTATCGAATGAATGCAGTTTTCGATTTTAATCGCTGAAGGTTTTCTACTGCACTAATTCACCTCCCCCCCTCTTAGTGCTCTTGATCCTAACAATTGGTATCAGAGCGGGGTTAACTCTCAAATGGATTAAAACCCAAGAGAGATGGCATACGCCGGAAACCAAGAGGGCCACTCTATTACACATCCACCCATGTTCAATGGGACGGACTACACCTATTGGAAGACCCGAATGAGGATCTTTCTTATTTCTATGGATTTTGAACTTTGGAATCTTGTCGAAAATCGATTTTCGAAGTCTTCTCTTCCAATGATCGATTGGAATGAATTGGAGAAGAAGGCTTTCGCTCTTAATGCAAAGGCTATGATTGCCTTATTTTGTGCACTTGATAAAAACGAGTTCAACCGTGTTTCGGTTTGTGAAACCGCATTTGATATTTGGCACACACTCGAAGTGACTCACGAAGGCACAAGTAGAGTAAAAGAGTCAAAAATCAACCTTGTGTTACACTCTTTCAAACTTTTCCGGATGAAACCGAGTGAGACTATTTGCGACATGTTTACCCGTTTCACGGATGTCGTCAACGGTCTAAAAGGACTCCTAAAAAGTTTTTCGGATTTTGAGCTCGTAAATAAGATTCTAAGATCCCTTCCTAAGAGTTGGGATCCTAAAGTCACTGCTATTCAAGAGGCGAAAGATCTAAACAACTTCCCTCTTGAAGAACTAATCGGGTCATTAATGACCTACGAGATGACTTGCAAAGCTCATGAAGAGCAAGAAGACATCCTTCCAAAGAACAGGAAGGATATGGCACTTAAAATTTCAGAAGACCACTTGAGAGAAAACTCAAGTGATGAGGACTGTGACGATGACTTGGCACTTCTAACAAGAAAATTTAAAAAATTCATTAAAAGAAACAAGTTTAAGAATGAAACAAAAAAAAATTTTGAACCCAAGAAGGACCAAGTTATTTGCTATGAGTGCAAGAAGCTGGGACACTACAAGAGTGATTGTCCCCAAGCCAAAAAGAGAACATCAAAGAAGAAGGCGCTCAAAGCAACGTGGGATGACTCGAGCGCGTCCGAAGAAGAGGAGTCCAACACCGAGCAAGTTGCTCACTATGCCTTAATGGCCATCGGAGAGAAGGTAACGAATTTAATAGATGCAGATTTATCATTTGATGAATTATTAAATGCCTTCCATGACTTATTTGATGAATGCAAGATTATTAGTAGAAAATATAAATTGCTAAAAAAGGAGCATGATAGTCTTACTTGTAATTTTGATAAGTTAAAAACTGAATATCATGATAGTTTAAGTTCAGTGTACCACTTACTTCCTTATTGGAAAAAGATGTCTTCCAATGGTCGGACAGAGCCTCCACTGCCTTTGACAAACTTAAGGCAGCCATAACGACGACGCTAGTGCTAGCACTACCAAATTTCAACCGACCCTTCATCATTAAAGCTGATGTATCTAGAGACAAAATGGGAGACGTTCTCATGAAAGATGGTTGACTCACATACATTAGCAAGACATTGTCTCCCCCCTATCAAAACATGTTAACATATGGTAAGGAGATGCTCGCCATTGTGCACGCAGCAACGAGGTGGAGATCGTACTTGATCAGGCGATACTTTCAAATCAAGACCGACCATAAAAGCCTAAAATATCTCTTGGAGCAGAAGATATCTTCCCCCGAGCAGCAAAAATGGGTAACAAAACTTCTTGGATTTGATTATGAAATAACTTACAAAAGGTAGAAAGAGAATGTTGTTGCAGATGCGCTTTCGCAACTACTTGAGCAAGCTGAATTTTCGGTTGTTTTACTTCCAACCAGCGACTTCCTTGAGGATATTAAGATGGAATGGTAGGAAGATTCGGAGACCAGTAAGATACAAAAAAAATTAGAGGAAGCACCAAGCTCCATGGCTCATTACAATCGGGACTCAAAAGAATTATGCTATAAGGGACGCATTGTGCTTGTGACAAATTCTACTTGCATCTTCAAGAGCAGATTTTGGACAAAGTTATTTCATATGCATGGTACTAAATTGAATAGGAGTACGACATATCACCCACAAACCAACAGCCAGCCGAAAGTTTAAATAGGTGCTTGGAGACTTCCCAAAACAACCCACCAAATATGACTACCCAAAAAGAACTCCAGACCCAGCCAAGTGTCATTATTGATTGACGGATCGTGACTCGACGACGACGACCCACAAATGAAGTGCTAATACAGTGGGCGAACCTACCAATAGAAGATGCCACTTGGGAGAACTATGATGACTTGAAGATCAAATTCCCAGAATTCATGAATCATCAGCCTCGAGGACAAGGCTGATTTGAAGAGGGCGGGTCTGTTAGGACTCTAGCTTGGAGAGTCCTAATTGAGAGGGACATTCATATAAAAATGTTAGGACTCTAGCTAGGAAGAGAGTCCTAATTGAGAGGGACATTCTGTTAGGACTCTAGCTAGGAGAGTCCTAATTGAGAGGGGCATTCATGTAAGAGGTTTTTTCTTAGAGAAGAATTAGGAGTTGTAAGGGAATAGGAGTCTTGAGTAGGAGTCCTATTAGGAGTTGGTTAGAAGTAAGAGTCTTAAGTAGGAGTCCTATTAGGAGTTAGGGTTTAGAAGCCCTATAAATAGCCATGTATTCCTTCTCTTTTCTTAAGCAATAGATGAATCTTTTCTGCAGCATTTGAGCAGTGACTTGGAGGGAGGAACCCCTATAGAGTTCCAAGGAGGCCGATCCCCTAAAGAGATCAACCCCAAGTTTAGAATCTGCAAGGGTTCTAACAATGGCTTTAGCCCAAAAGTATTTGGGTAGGCTATGTTCATTCAACATGGTTCTTGCTATTTCTTGTAAATTTTTATTTTTTCTTTCTACTATATTTTGTTAAGGATTTCTTGGAGTAGAGAAATTATGGTTGTATCCATTAGATTCACAAAAATTTTGGAAATCGCAGTTTTGAAATTCACTATCGTGATCACTCCGAATTGATAAAATCATAAAGCCTTTTTCATTTTTAACAAGTTTACAAAACTCAGAAAAATACCTAAAGTAATCACTTTTCTGTGCCAAGAAGTATGTCCAAGTGTATCTACTATAATTGTCTACAATGATAAAGGCGTATTTGCTACCTCCTAGGCTTGATGTATCAATTGGTCCAGACAAATCCATATGAATCAGTTGCAATGGTCTAGAGATGCTTATTTGATTCTTTGGTTTGAAACTACCTTTTATTTATTTTCCTAGTTGACATGCATCACAAGTTCTTTAGATGAGAATTGAGAGATTAGTTTCATGCTAGCTTGACCAAATCTCCTATGCCAAAGCCAAGCATCGTCATTCAAAACCGAAAAACACATTTCATTATAAAGATCATCAATGTCGATAGTGTATACATTATTTTATTTTAGGGCAATCATAGATGAGTTTTGGTATGGTTTTTCAATAATGCAATCATTGGATTCGAATCTAATGATGTATCATTTATCACACAATTGACTAATGCTCGAAAGCTTATACTTTAAGCAATAAACCAACAACACATCTTCAATCAAAAGATTAGATTTGTTATCTATGGTTCCTTTACCAATGATTTTACCCTTATTGATGTCTTTGAAGGTGACATACCCTTCGTCTAGGCTAGTGAGCTTAGAGAATTTTGATGGATCTCCGGTCATGTGCCTTGAGCATCCACTATTAAGATACAATCTCTTGCTCCTAGCTTATGATGGTAAACATTTCTACAAAAGAGGGTGATTTTTAGGTAGCCATTTGACCTTGGGTACCTCAAAAATCGATCTACTCAACTTATCGTTTTGTATAGAGTTCTTAATGGTTCCTTAGAAACCTAAATTAATTTGTGTAGACTCTCTTAAGTGGACATTTATAGGCAATATGTCCAAGTTTATAACAAAAGTTACATTTGATGTGGAGTGATACATGCAAGTTAGGGCCTTTAACAAAGGTGGTTGGATTTTGGTGAGAACTCACAAATCTGATTCCATCTTTTCTATGAACATGACGTGACTCTTATTGGCAAGGATCATATTCAAGGACTTTCTACCAACCTCAAACTTTTCTAAGGTTTCTTTAAGTAGCAAGTTTTTCTTTTTAAATGTTTCTAATTCATGGCATTTTGTACAAGGATCTAAACTATCATCATGCTCAATTTTTAATCTATCAAAATTACTAACAAAAGAAGCATGCTCCTTTTTTAACACTTTACATTTTTTACTAACTAATTTACATTCATCAAATAAATTATGAAAAGCACTTAAATGCTTATCAAAAGATAAATTTGCATCTAATAAACTGCTTACCTCATCTCCAATTGCCATTAGTGCATAGTGAGCAACTTGCTTGGTGTTGGTTGGCTCCTCTACTTCGAATGCACTTGAATCGTTGGTTGCTTCTTCTTTACTTGAAGACATTTGCTTTTGAAATGTTTCGGTTTCTTGCATTCGTAGCATATAACTTATTCTTTCTTGGGTTCAAATTTATTTTTAGAGTTATTTTTAAATTTTTTCCTTTTTATGAATTTTTTAAACTTTCTTGTCAAGAGTGCCAAGTCATCATCATAGTCCTCATCACTTGAATTTTCTTTTAAGTGGTATTCTTGAGTTCTTAGTGCCATATCCTTCCTATTCTTTAGAAGGTTGTTCTCAAGCTCTTCATGAGCGTTGTAAGTTATCTCATAGGTCATTGTGACCTGATAAGTTCTTTGAGAGGAAAGTTGTTTAAATCTTTAGCCTCTTGAATGACCAGTACTTTAGGGTCCCAACTCCTTGGAAGGGATCTCAAGATTTTATTAATAAGTTTGAAATTAGAAAAACTTTTACGAAGTCCTTTTAGACCATTGATGACATCCGTAAATCGGGTGTACATATCTCCAACGGTCTCACTCAGTTTCATCCGAAACAACTCATAAGTATGGACTAAAAGATTAAATTTCGACTCCTTTACTCTACTAGTGCCTTCGTGAGTAACTTCGAGTGTATGCCAAATATCTAAAGTCATTTCATAAATGGATACTTGATTGAACTTGTTTTTATCCAAAGCACAAAATAAGGCATTCATAGCCTTGGCATTTAAAGTGAAAGTCTTCTTCTCCAACTCATTCCAATCATTTATTGGAAGAGAAGACTTTTGAAACCCATTTTCTATAATTTTCCATCATTCGAAATCCATAGAAATAAAAAAAATCCTCATTCTAGTCTTCCAATAGGTGTAATCCGTTCCATTGAACATGGGCAGATGTGTAATTGAGTGACCCTCTTGGTTGCTGATAAAAGTCATCTCTCTTGGATTTCAAAGCAAATAAGAGTGATCGGGCTCTGATACCATTTGTTATGATCAAGAGAGGCACGAAGTGGGGGAGGGGGGGGTGTGAATTAGTGCAGCGAAAAAATCATTGATTTCGAAAAATATTTATTTTGATTAAATCAATTTCAGAAAGATATTAAACTTGAAGGCATTCATAAGAGTGTAAAGAGAAAGTTAAGGAAGATTATAGTAATGTAAATTACTCAAATAGAAATGTAAACCAGAATTTAGTGTGGTTCGGTCGTTGTGACCTACATCCACTTTTGATTCCTCCTCTGTCGAGGTCACCGGCGTCCACTAATGGTCTTCCTTCAATAAGCGAAGACCAACTACCTTTTACAACTCTTTCTCCTTTTTTTGGGTTTATGAGATAACCCTTACAAGCCTCACTCCTCTCTTGGATGGTTACAAAGCTCAGAGATGGAGGGGAGGACTCTTCTCACTTTTACATTACTTTAACACCCTAAGAATTCAAGATTATGTTAACACTTTCGTGCACTTTCACGTAGAAAAGGGTAGGATATTTATAGGCTCCAATGGCTTCAAAATTGAAGCCAAAAAGTATCACATCCCCAGATTTTAGGGTACTGGCGGTACCATCACCATTATTGGGCGGTACTACTGCCTGACACTCTGACACTAGGCAGTACAACAATTTGATAGAGCTTAGAGACCGAGCTCTAGCGGTACCACAGCCTGACAAGGGTGGTACCACCACTGGCAGCATTAACTATCGGTGGTACTACCACCGAATTTGGGTGGTACCACTACCTAGAACACTTGGGAGACCGAGTCCCAAGTGGTGCCACCGCTGGCCCTAGCGGTGCCACCATTGGCTGTGGTTTCAAGTGCTGAATGAGTTATTTCAATCCGATCCAATCTAGCTCTATTGAGGGCCTAGTTGGCCCCTAACTGAGTTAGTGGGATTACTTCCCGATCCTAACTCAACTAATGTTCTGACTATGATTAAGCCAAGCAATTAGTCCGGTATGTCGAGTTTTCTTTCAGCAAACTTCTCGGTGAGTCTTCTAGCGAGCTTTCGACGAACTCCTCGGTGAGTCTTCTGGCGAACTCCCGATGAACTCTCGGTGACCTTGTAACGAACTCTTAGTGAACTTTGGAACACACTTCCGGTACATCGTCCGAATATTCGACTCCGACCCATCATCTGCTTTATGGTTTACTACTATCATAGTTAATTCTGCACACTTATCTCGACATATAGATTAGGTTAAATAATTTACCAATTGATTACATCATCAAAATCAGAGATTCCACAAACACAACTATCTCGCACGTGGTTTTTGGTGTCAAGGGTTTTGTGCACCAATCTTCACATGACGATGAACACTTTTTAGGAAATTTAGGATTTTTATTTTTTGTTCTTCTATTGTGCATGTGATGTTGCCCTTAAATTTCTCTACAGTGGTATCAGAGCTAGGTTGTTCATGTAAACGATTGGTTTTCAACTAGGTGTGTTATGTTTTAGGAAGACTTTTGATGTCAAAATCAGTGATACAAAAGGTGAGAAAGGGCAGCAACTATTGCTGACCTTGCAGAACTAGCCAAATTCTGTTTGCAGCATTGGTCGCCTACATGCAGGCAGTTGGTTGTCGGCGACCTACTGCAGGTAGGTGTTAGGACTCTAGCTTAGAGAGTCCTAATTGAGAGGGACATTCATGTAAAACTGTTAGGACTCTAGCTAGGAGAGTCCTAATTGAGAGGGACATTCTGTTAGGACTCTAGCTAGGAGAGTCCTAATTGAGAGGTCATTCTTGTAGGAGGTGTTTTCTTAGAGAAGAATTAGGAGTTGTAAGGGAATAGGAGTCTTGACTAGGAGTCCTATTAGGAGTTGGTTAGAAGTAAGAGTCATAAGTAGGAGTCCTATAAGGAGTTAGGGTTTAGAAGCCCTATAAATAGCCATGTATTCCTTCTCTTTTGATAAGCAATAGATGAATCTTTTCTATAGCCTTTGAGCAGCAACTTGGAGGGAGGAACCCCTATAGAGTTCCAAGGAGGCCGATCCCCTAAAGAGATCAACCCCAAGTTTAGAATCTGTAAGGGTTCTATCACCTGGTATCAGAGCAGCGTTCTTGGCATCTCGCTGCCCTTCCACAGCCATCCATCAATCCTCTACAACCATCCAAAGTAATTCCCACAATTGCTTAAAAGATCGTCACCGAATTCCGCCATCATCTCCACCACCGCGGATCATCCTTTGATCTCCCCGTGAATTGCAACAGGTTCTGGTTTCCTACCTTACTACTGCTGCAATTTAGTTATCCTTATTCAAAAATCAAAAAAAAAAAAATTCGTTCCTATATTGCTGCATAAACTTTTCGTCATAAAGTTTTCATCTCTACGACAAAAGATACATTGTAGAATTCCAACCGCATAGCACCATCTATTTGATCTTACTACTGTGCTTTTTCTATCCAAATTTCTATGAAAGTTTTATGACATTTTTGAAACTTTCTAACAGTGGATTTTCCTTTGGTTTCATCAAAAAATTCTCAATATAAACTACTGATCTTTATGTCCAATCTGCTGCACTTGAATTGCAGAATTCAAGCCGCATAGCACCATCTATTTGATCTTGCTACTGTGCTTTTTCTATCCAAATTTCTATGAAATTTTTATGACATCTTTGACACTTCCTAATAGTAGATTTTCCTTTGGTTTCATTGAAAAATTCTCAATATAAACAACTGATCTTTTATGTCCAATCTGCTGCACTTGAAAATCTATGCTGCAGAAAATTTCAGCTGCATATCGTTGCCTTAACCCATCTATTTGCAATCTTTTTTGAATGAAATTTATTATACACTTCATATATCATCATGGCTTCCATCTAAGATTGATCTACTAAGAAATTCATCTCTAAAAATGATTTTATGTTGCTGTAAATTTTCATCGTAACCCGCTGAAATTTTTCGACGATAATTCTGCAATTGCAACTTGCACCAATTTCCTTGCTGTTATACTGCCGAAATTTTCTTGATTAAATTAGATATCCTTGCTGTCATATAAACTGTGATTTTGCTATCAATTCTCTCCTCAATTCTCTCAAGTTTTTGGTGGAAATTACGTCAAGAAACTGTTGTTTCTTCGACGACAATTCTACTCTTACAAGACAACACATACTTGCTGCAACTTCCACGGATTTCTGTCAAACCTTTGCTACCATCTACCACAGATCCAAAACTTTCATCTACAGCCCTAAAACTCTACCAAATCACACCCTCAAACTGCACCCAAAATAGCCACAAAACAAGCCTAAACCGCAGCCTACATCCACCAATCCACCAACACTTTCGACCATCACTTCTCTCAACCTATACATGCCTTTAACCCAACAGCAAAAGAGAGATCTTAACATCATTGATTTGGGGCCATATACTATGGCATCTAAGGAGGCAATCAATGCTAAATTCGAAGCCTTGGAGGCGCGAATGGAGGATAAGATTCGGACGCTCTTTACCGAACTCAGATTGGGCCGACCACTAAGCCCGAAGAAATCATATCAAGGAGAGAGCTTTGCCCAATCACACCAAGCCCGAAGAGATGACTTCCAAGGGAGGGTAGGCTCTATGACCAACCCCAACTATCAATGCATGAGAGTGGACTTCCCTAGATGGGAAGAAGGAGACCCGATTGGTTGGATCTCGCGCGCGGAGCGATATTTTCGGTACCACAAAACCGCAGATGTATCTATGGTGAAAATTGCAGCTATACATCTTGAAGGGGATGCTATACAATGGTTTGACTGGTTTGAACATACTTATGGAGTCCTTTCATGGTGTCAATTCAAAGAAGGACTGCTGATTCGCTTCAGACCAACCGATTACGAGAATATTGACGAACAACTAGCAAAGATCCAACAAACCTCCACCATTCAGGAGTACCAAACTAGGTTTGAAAGGTTATCTAATCAAACTCGTGATTGGTCTCAAAAACAGCTATTGAGGACCTTCATTGAGGGCTTGACGCCGGAGATCCGAGGAGAAGTTAAAGCGCGACAACCGTACACGCTTATGGCAGCCATCTCTTTCGCACGACATCAAGAGGAGCAATTGAACCATGAAGCTCGGAGGACTAGGGTCGCTACTCAACCAGTAATATTGAAGCCCTTAGCCCCCCCTACTGTCGATAAAGTCTCTACACCAAAGAGGTTAACAAGAGAAGAGCTTCGGGAGCGATATGCGAAGGGGTTATGTTGGCATTGTGACGAGCCGTGGAGCCGTGAGCATCGCTGTAGTAAAGGGGGACTTCTTATGATTGAACCGATAGAAGAAGAGGTCATTGAACATCCAAAAGAGAGCCTTGAATATGAAGAAGAAGATGCAGAAGAAGAGCCACAACCGACCGAAGTTACGGTACATACACTAGCTGGCTACTCAAACTCGCAAACGATGAAAGTTGGAGGCCTTCTCAAACAACAACTGATCACTGTTCTCATCGACACGGGTAGCACTAATAACTTCCTAAACAGTAAGGTTGCTGTCCATATGAACTTACCTATTGAGAATTGCAGCAGGTTTGTCGTTAAGGTCGCCAACGAACGGATTTTGAAGTGTGATCATAGGTGCTCGCAAGTGAAACTATTGCTACAGGACCAAGAGATAATTGCAGATTTCTACCTCCTCCCTCTTGATGATCATGAGGCCATACTCAGAATTAAATGGTTGATGACATTAGGTGATATTTCTTGGAATTTTATGCAACTAATTATAAAATTTTACAGTAAGGAGAAATAGGTGATACTGCACGGAAAACGTGAGGGCGACGTAACGACGATTTGCACACAACAAATGGAGAAGGTTTTACATAAAGCATGCAGTGGCTTTTTGGTACAACTTGAGCAGCAAACTAAGGGAGAGCCAACAAAATTTGAAGATCCAAATCTACTTCCTTTGCTTGCTGAATTTTCAGATATATTTGACGAACTGCGCAACCTACCTCTTACCCGTCGGCATGATCATTGTATAACGATTCTTCCAGGAAAATCTCCAGCAAATGCTCAGCCATATCAGTATTCACATCTCCAAAAGGATGAAATAGAAAGGATTGTAAATGAGGTGCTCAAAATAGGAGTTATTCGGCTATGTTGCAGCCCCTACTCTTCACCGGTGCTCCTCATACGAAAGAAGGATGGAATATGGCGATTATGTGTTGATTACCGAGCTCTCAATGACATAACCATTAAGGATAAATACCCTATTCTAGTAGTAGATGAGTTGCTAAGGGAGCACAAATCTTCACAAAGCTGGACCTTCGATCCGGGTATCATCAAATACGAGTATGCGAAGAAGACATACCAAAAATCACCTTTTGAACACACAACAACCACTATGAATTTTTGCTTTGTTCAAAAGAAGGTGGAATATCTTGGGCATATCATATCAGAGGAAGGTGTGGCAGTAGACCCCTTCAAAATTGAGCAATGCAAAACTGGCTGACCCCGAGGAACATAAAATTGCTACATGGCTTTCTGGGTTTAACAGGCTACTACTGCAAGTTCATGAAAAACTATGGAGAGATTAGTGCACCAGTTACTTCCTTACTGAAAAAAGATGTCTTCCAATGGTCGGACAGAGCCTCCGCTGCCTTCGACAAACTTAAGACAACCATGACGACGACGCCGGTGCTAACACTACCAGATTTCAACCGACCCTTCATTATTGAGGCCGACGCATCTGGAATCGGAGTTGGAGCCATTCTCATGCAAGATGGTCAACCACTCACATACACTAGCAAGGCATTATCTCCCTCCTATCAAAATAAGTCAACATATGATAAGGAGATGCTTGCCATTGTGCGCGCAGCAACGAGGTGGAGACCCTACTTGATTGGTCGACGATTTCAAATTAAAACCGACCATAAAAGCCTCGAGTCCTTTTTGGAGCGAAAGATATCATCCCCTGAGCAGCAAAAATGGGTAACAAAACTTCTTAGATTTGATTATGAAATAACTTACAAAAAGGGGAAAGAGAATGTTCTTGTAGATGCGCTTTCGCAACTACTCGAGCAAGCTGAAGTTTCGGCCATTTCACTTCCGACCAGCAACTTTCTTAAGGATATTAAGATGGAATGACAAGAAGATTCAGAGACTAGTAAGATTATAAAAAAATTGGAGGAAGCACCAAGCTCCGTGGCTCATTACAATTGGGACTCAAAAGAATTACACTATAAGGGACGCATTGTGCTTATGATAAATTCTACTTGCATATTCACGAGTAGATTTTGGACCAAGTTATTCTATATGCAGGGTACTAAATTGAAAAGGAGTATGGCATATCACCCACAAATCGACGGCGAGACAGTTGTAAATAGGTGCTTGGAGACAGCCCAAAGCCACCCACCAAATATGACTACCCAAAGAGAACTCCAGACCCAACGAAGTGCCATTATTGATCGACGGATTGTGACTCGACGACGACGACCCACTAATGAAGTTCTAATACAGTGGGCAAACCTACCAATAGAAGATGCCACTTGGGAGAACTATGACGACTTGAAGATCAAATTCCCAGAATTCATGAATCATCAGCTAGGGTCTGTTAGGACTCTAGCTAGGAGAGTCCTAATTGAGAGGGACATTCTGTTAGGACTCTAGCTAGGAGAGTCCTAATTGAGAGAGGCATTCATGTAGGAGGTGTTTTCTTATAGAAGAATTAGGAGTTGTAAGGGAATAGGAGTATTGACTAGGAGTCCTATTAGGAGTTGGTTAGAAGTAAGAGTCTTAAGTAGGAGTCCTATTAGGAGTTAGGGTTTAGAAGCCCTATAAATAGTCATGTATTCCTTCTCTTTTGATAAGCAATAGATGAATCTTTTCTGTAGCCTTTGAGCAGCAACTTGGAGGGAGGAACCCCTATAGAGTTTCAAGGAGGCCGATCCCCTAAAGAGATCAACCCCAAGTTTAGAATCTGCAAGGGTTCTATCAGTAGGCCGCCTGTAGTGCTGCCAGCGAGGGCAAGCAGCACCTACAGGCCACCTGCCTGCATGGATGGGTGGCACCTACGGGCGGCCTACCCTCAAGGGTGGGCGGCACTTGCAGGCAACCTGCTCGTAAGGGAGGGCGGCGCTTGCGTGCGACTTGCCCGTAGGGCCAACCGCTTGTAGTGGCGCCCGCCCGCACAACAAAGGGGAACGGCAATAGGGTTTGGGGCAAAAGATAATTTTGCCCCAGTGAATTTGAGAAATTTCAATTGTCCTTTATGTCTAAATTACCAAAATACCCTTCATAAGTCAAGAAAATCCCTACATGTCCTTAATTTCAGAAAATATTTGTTAATTTAAAAGTTTAGTTAATTATTATTATTATTTTTATCTAGTAGCCCTATATGATGATGATGAGTACATGTGATGTATGATGTGGACGGATGATCATAGATCGTGTGATATGTTTGTACATGTAATTATTATTATTATTGGGGCCTATGAGCCTTTAATTTATTTCTTATTTATTATCAGGCCAGCATGATTGTGATTAAGTTGTAATTGCATGTGGAGGCATAGCGGGACCCATGAGGCCGAGATGGACAATCGCGATGCATGGATACCGATGAAACCAACGAGGACGAGATGAACGATCACAAAGCAAGGAGATGTGCCACTGTAGACATAGATCTTGATGTGAGTGATTAGGCTTTTGGCTCGGGCTTGATCATGTTAGGGTATGGTCCATGATCATATAGTGTGATTACTCATGTGATGTGTGATTACTTGTATACCTGCTATATATATATATATATATATATATATATATATATATATATATATATATATATATATTTGCATGCGATGTAGATATATATTAAATATGCATATGTGTGACACATCATATTATGAGACCAAATAAAAAATCTCCTCTCTTTATAATATTAAGTCGGTAACCATAAGGCAATTAGATTGACCCACATGGCCTTCTATCATAATAGGTAGGGACCGATTCCCAACATAGGTTGAGTTGGTCGCGTCACTCAAGACTCACCTATTTCACGATTTGCTATCTTGCCTATGACATAGAGATGTCACCAGTGACCTAAGGACATGGTATGCTTGGTTGAGTCATTCGAGGGCATATTATCAAATCCGACTAATCTTATAACGATTGTGATGACTTAACCGAATACCATGGTTGGTCAAGTCACTCGAGGCTATGGTGGTTCGGAGGCCAAACAAGACAAGAATCATAAGACGTTGTGATTGGCAAGAGTTGCCTATCTTTACGGGCTTAGCATAATTGGTTGAGTCACTCGAGGTTACGTTAAGATGCCGATTGGATCCCGATCCCCACTAAAGATCTACCGGGGGTCTCCGATTCACATACCGGAGGGAGTTATGTGATTCGGGAGAAAATAGTGGGAGTAGATTAAGATAAAAGTCATTATCTTTATTTTTCTGTAAAATCTACATGTTATTTATTTCTGCTACATCTTTATTTTCATAAATATATCGCATTTAAATTCCTTGCAAGATATACTTGATGTCAACCGCCTCACCGGTCAAATTACACCCATTGGCTTCGCAAATTGAGAATCTTTCTCACAATGGAGAAAATCATGTATGTCCTTGATACAGTGATACCTACACCCAAGGAAGGGGCAAGTGAGGATGAGATCGCTAGCTACGTGAAGTACATAGACGATTCCACTCTTTCTCAGTGTCACATGTTGAGCTCTATTACTCTTGAGTTACAAAGATAACTTAAAAACATGGATACCAGATCTATGCTCCTAAATCTCTATAAATTATTTGAGGAACAGGGAAAGACTTAACTATATGAGATATCCAAGAGTTTCTTTAGTGTTAGGATAACTAAGGGGACATCCGTTTAGGACCATGTCCTTGTTAAATCTCGAATTTTGATATGAAATCAATTGATGAGTTTATGATCTAATCTGTATTTTAAGTGATGTAGGACTAGCTTCAATCAAGGAGAGACAAATTGATTAAAGGAGGAGGAATCGGATGTTGGGCCGGAGTGAACATGTTAGAGATTAGATGTCGAGCCGGAGGATCGGTCGACGTGTTGGCAGAAGGTTTTGTATTGTGAATTCGGGTATCGGGCCAAAAGATCAGACATTGCGCTAAGGAGATCAAAAGTTGCAGGACTCAACATACCGATTGGGCAAAACGCCGAAGGAGAGGACAATGCGTCGAAGGATCGGACGATGCGCTGGATGAACTAATGACATGCCTGACAAAGGATTCATACTTTATAATCATTTGTCTAAGGTCGAAATAGTTTAGGGGGATAATTGAGTTAACTTTTAGTATGATCTTGCTAACTTAATTAGGAGCCAATTAGGCTTTAATTGGGACTAATTTAGGCTCATTGGGAGGCCCATTCAGTGACCCAAAAGTTGGGTCAAGCAGTGGCATCGCCAGAACAAGCGGTGGAACCCCCTATGAGTTGGAAAACTAAAAAAAACTAGTCTCTGAGGCTATTAGGTAGTTGTTGAATCTCGTATTTTGATGATGAAACCACTTGATATATGTTTATGATTTAATCTACGTTTTGAGTGACGCAGGATGCTTCGATCAGGATGAGACAATAAAAGCAGGAAAAATCATGTTATACCGGAGGAACATGTCAGAAGATTGGACGTCGGGCTTGTGGATCAGTCGACGTATCGATAGAAGGCTTCGGGTCGTGGACTCGGGCATCGGGCCAAGAAGAACGGGTATTAAGCCAAGGATATCGGAGTTGCGAAGTCAACTGGCCGATTGGGCAATAGGCCGTAGGAGAGGACGATACGCCGAAGAATCAGATGAAGCGTCGAGGGACCAATGACATGCCGGACAACTTGGTTAATTGCTTAGGATTAATTATCTCGATCAAAGTTTTGTTTTACATGTGCAGGATTAACTACGATGGAAGTAAGACTTGCAGCATGAGTTTCGTCGGAGTCAAGACTACGATCACGTTGGGGGTTTGAGAGTTCGACGGAAGTCCGGACGATCGTTGGAGGTTTTATGGGAACAAATCTGAGAAGTCCAGGAGCTTGCCAAAGAAGCTCATGATCCTTGATATTGATATATTTTAAGAGTGAATCGTCGAAGGTCTAGGAGTTTACCGAAAGTCCACCGGAGCATCGCCGAAGGTTCATCGGATGTTCGCTGGATGTTCGCCGGAAGTTCACCGGAAGCTCGCCGGAAGAAGCAATTGATGCACCGGAGCAAGTTGCAATAAATGTCTTAAGAAATATCGTAGTTAGCATGTAGATTAAGTTAGGAATGGGAGGTGATCCCATTAATATAATTTGGGGGCAATTAGGCCCTTGATAGACCCAAATTGGGCCGAATGGATCAACTCATTCGGACCAGAATTCCTGCTAGGCGGTGGCACCACCAGGGTCGACGGTGGCACCGCCCAGGAGATAGTCTCCTAGAAAGGCTGGGCGGTGCAATCGCCTAGGTTAGGCGGTGGCACTACTTGGGCTCAGTCTCCGAGTGCGACTAGGCGGTGCCACCGCCTGGGTGGTGTAACCGCCCCTTTTAGGCGGTGGCACAACCAGAGCTCCGTCTCCGAGCTCTGTCAGGCGGTTGTACCGCCCAAGTCAAGAGGTAGTACCGCCAGGACCCCGGAAATCCGGGAAAAGACACTTTTGAGCTTAAAATTCAAACCAGTTAAGGGCCTATATAAACCTCACCCTTTCCTGCATTAAAGGGCAACCAAAAGATACTGAAAATCCAATCTTACTCTATGAGTTTTAGAGCTCAATAGTGTTATAAAGGCTAGAAGTTCTCCTCCCTCTTTTCTTCCAAGTTCTGATCTTTCAAGAGAGGAGAGAAAATTTTGTAAGGGTTGTCTCCTAAGCTCGTCAAAAGGAGTGAAACTGTAAAAGGGTGGTTGGCCTTCGCCTATTGAAGGAAGGCCTCTAGTGGACGTCGGTGACCTCGTCGGTGGAGGAAGCCAAAAGTGGATGTAGGTCAAGATTGACCGAACCACTCTAAATCTCGGTTTGCATTTACTTTGAGCATCTTATCTTTACTGCAAACATCCTCAATAGCTTACTGCCTTCTACTCATTTATGAATGTGTTTCATAGTTAAGTATTTTCCGAATCGGTGTTTAGACGAAAATCGCTTTTATCGTACGAATGTAGTTTTAATCGTCGAAAGTTTTCCGCTGCACTAATTCACCCCCCCCTCTTAGTGCTCTTGATTCTAACAATTGGTATCAGAGCTTAGTATTTCTCATTTCGGATTTACACCTGAGAGAAATGGCTCTTCATGGCTTTCAAGAGGGCTTATCGGTTCTTTGTCCACCATTGTTTAATGGATTGGACTACACTTATTGGAAAACTCGAATGAGATTTTTCTTGATTTCAATAAATTTGGATTTATAGAATATTATTGAAAATAGTTTTCAACATCCCTCTAAACCAATGAACGAATGGTCGGATTTGGAGAAGAAGTATTTTTCTTTAAACATAAAGTCTATGAATGTCTTATTTTGCGCTTTGGACAAAAATGAGTTCAATCGGATTTCTACATGCGAAACGATTTTTGATATTTAGTGAACACTTTAAATCACGCACAAGGGAACTAGTACAGTCAAAGATTCTAAATTTAATATTTTATTACATGATTTTAAGCTTTTTCGAATGCAACCAAGCCAGACTATAGGCGATATGTACACCCGTTTCACGGATATCGTCAATAATCTAAGAGTTCTTGGAAAATTTTTTTCGAATTTTAATCTCGTAAGAAAGATCTTAATATCTCTTCCAAAAAGGTGGGATCCTTAAATAACCGCAATACAAGAGATAAAAAATTTAAATGATTTTCCATTAGAAGAATTAATCGGGTCATTAATGACCTATGAAATGATACTTTTGTAACATTTTGAACCCGATGAGCACTTGAACCACCTTCCAAAGAATAGGAAGGATTTAGAACTCCGGAAAAATGAATACCACATGACCGATGACTCAAGTGATGAGGACAATGATGAACTTGAACTTCGAACACTAAATCTTAATAAGTTCATTAAACAAAAATCTAAAATAAACAATGAACATGAATGGAGGAAGAGGCCAAAGAAGAGGAAGGCAACCAAGGATGAATCAAGAACTTCCAAAGATGAAATGGCGAATTGGGCTTTGACGAGCTTCGACTATAAGGTAAGTAACTCAACTCTCCTGAATTATTTTGAAATTAATTGAAGTTTTTCATTAGTGCTTAATTTAGATAGTAGGAATAGGAAATAAAAAATTATTTTTTAAAAATTATAGCATTTTTTTTTTAGCATCTTTGAAAAATTAAAAATTTGATCATGAAAAGTATATTGCTAAGGTTTTATGCATGTTATGTTTCGAAATGTTGAATGATGTATGCAACATTAGGGATGATAATTATATGCTATGTGATAATGCTTAGGATTAATCTAAGTATATGTATCTTGATGATTTTATGTCATGCATGAGTTTTTGAAGTAAATATTGATTTGAAACTCTCATTTTAGATTAACATGTTTTTGGTCTAATCGTTTTTATGACGAATTAAGATGACATTCTCATGACATATTAAGATGACATAGTGCATGTATATCTATGTATGAATTTCTTGATAGTCTTTTGATTATAGATGTGATATCATTATGTGTTTGGTCTTGACGGCTTCATGATGAAACTTATATTTCGATTTTAAATGATGATACATGTTTTCATAAAAGACTTGAATACCCTCACATGAAATCAATTGTATGAAATGGAAATAATTTTCTATCCTATTGAGATTAATGAATTTATTTTACTAATCTTGTGAATCTCATGAAAATAAACATGATGAATATTTTGAAAATAAATAAGTGTATCATGCATTTGGTCTTAATGATTTTTCTAGTCGGCTCCACATGAATGTTATTAGGTTTCCCAGCTTGATTGAGTAAGGAATAAAAAAATTGCTCTGTGTATGCTTTAAACTTGTCTAAATTCTCAATAAAATTATTATCTTTGTCTCTGCATTTGCTGATACGGTTAACAGCCCTTCGAGTAGCAATTGAAGCATAGAAAAATTTAGTATTGAAATCCCCTGGTGTAAGCCAATGCTATCGAGACTTCTGCTTTGCAAAACTTTCCTCCTGTTTTAAGGCTTGCATGAAGTTATTTCTGGCTTCTGTGTCTTTGTAGATAATATTCTCATCATTTGGTTGAAGTTGCAGCTCATGTTGTAATGACATTAGTTCCTTTCTGCAAAATTGAACTCTGGTGGTAATATTGCCAAAGGTATTTGTATTCCACTCCTTTAGTGCTGCTTTACAAGCTTTGAGCTTTTGACATAAGATGTAAGGGGGCGATCCATGCACATTAACATTCCAAGTAGATCTGATAACATTAAAAAATTGAGGATGAGTACTCCACATGTTAAAGAATCTAAACGGTTTCTTGTCTCTTGGTGTCGCTTTGTTTGCGTGTATATACATTAAAGAATGGTCAGAAAACAAAGGAGCACCATACTCAAGAAGTGAATCTGGGTAAACTGTTAACCATTCATGATTAATCAAACACCTATCAAGTCGAGCCATTCTTTTTCTGTTAGCAGCACCTTGATTACTCCAGGAGAGCCAATTACCCACATATTTCATATCAAACAATGCTGCAGTGTCAATATAATCATTAAAACTTTGAAGTTGGCTTTCTGAAAGTTGTCTACCCCCTCTTTTTCATTTGTGTACCGAACATTATTAAAGTCTCCAAGAACAATCCAAGGTATATTGAGACATCCATTTACAATATTAGTCAGGTCAGACCAAAGAGTATTTCTTTCTTGCATACTGTTTGAAGCATATATACCAGTGAAATTGAATTGACAGCCATTCTTTTTGTCCTCTACCTTAAGATGAATGAATTGATCAGTAGCAGAAATAAACCAAGCATTAATAGAGTTAGGATGCCATTAGACCCATATTCTACCAAAAGTTTCATTTGAGTCATTGGTAAATAGTTATGCGTCCGGCCATATTAAATTATTTTGAGCTTAAACGCGCGATTGTTTAATTTTCGTTTCCACTAGAATAACAATATTACATGCGGCAGACTTGATTATTCTATTGAGCTCCTAATATTTCTCCGGCTTATTAAGTCCGCGAACATTCCAGCATGTTATCTTCATCAGTAATAAACAAATAAAGAGGTGGTAAGGTATTTATCCTACGACTTTGGATGGATTATACCATCCTTTTTCTTATCCTTCAGTTTTGTATTTTCCTCCTGCACAATATCCTTACCTTTTATGGCTTTATTCCTATATTTATCCACTTCATCTATAGCTTGCAGATTTTTAAAATTTAAAGTACCTTGAATCATGTGGTTTTGATTGACAGGGTTTGTTGAAGCACGATAAGATTGTTGCGGCACAATATCCTGGATAGTACTTATATCAGCCTGGCTAGAGAGGTTTGTTGGGGCATGAGTTTGTTGAGACAGAATATTCTTGTTGGCGATGTTTATTATGGCCTGAGTTTGTTGAGGAAGAATATCCTTGCTGTCGAGATTTGTTTGGGCCTGAGTTTGTTGGTCTTAATGATTTCTCTTTGACATACTTTTTAAAATCATACTTGATGATGAATATTAAGATATTAAAAGGATTGTATCATGGAATCAAGCTTGAGGATTTGTTTTTTTACCTTTCCGTCTTAAATGTTGACACTTGTTTTATTAAAGGTAAAGGCATGCTTATAAGAAGCAAATCACATGAATAGAAATTTATAAAAATAAAATACGATCCTCAATCTTATTGACTTTTCAATAAATCTATGCTTGTCATGCATGAATTGAATGTGACTTTGAGGATGATTTCGGATTTCACAAATTCTTGATTCATACTTATGACATGAGACACATTTTAAATATGAATCATGTTCAATGCTTCAATCATGTTACATCTCCCTTAATTCATTTTGTTCTTCTAGATTTATTTACCAAAGAGGAGAATCTTCTGAATGAATGAAATGATACAAATGAATCACTTATCGATATATCTTTTTGAAATATCTTTTTAATGTGATGTTGATAATTTGAGATACCTTTTGGAATTCATGACATGAGATAATTGAATCCTTGACTTACTCTTTATATAGCTTGAAAATAGATGTTTAAAATCTTGTTTGATGAGTTGTTGTATAAGATTTTGCCTTTATGTCTTGAACTTTCATTCTTATCTTTTTTTTTTTTGGTAAGTAAAAGTAAATTGATTATGTGTAATCAATTTACAAATAGCTTTATCTATACAAGTCATAGACAAAGCCAAGTAACTCATAGAGTGCGAATGCGATAGTTATGACTACACATGCTGTAGACTATAACTCCTAATTATAGTCAACATAGAAAATATTTATCCAGATATATCAAAACTACTTGTGGGTACATAATTTGGCATCATTCCCAAGATCTTTAGCTAATAGCAAAATTAAATTTGATAAAAATATCTTTTTCTCTTTGGGTAAAGTGCTTCGTTTTGAGATTTTGCTCCATACAAGATCTTGAGTCTATAATAATCTCTTTCAAGAGCTGAGCATTGTTTGTGTGTTGACATTCAAAGATTCTGTTACATCTCTCCTTCCATATCCACCAAATAGCGCATATGAAAGTAACCTTTGCCAGTTGTGTGAGAGGCCCTTTTCTTGAGAAATATTGCATGAGGTCGCCTAGTTCTTGGTGCAAGTTTGGTTGCGGCAGTCTATTGAGTTCAAATCATTGGAGAATCTCCTTCCATATCCATTTTGTATAATCACAAGCAAAATAGAGGTGGTCAACAGTTTCTTCTTGTTGCATACAAAGGGAGCATCGATTAACATGATAGATACCTCTTCTTTTCATATTGTCTATTGTAGGTAGTTTATTGAGAAGGGCCTGCCATGTACATAAGGAATGTCTTTGTGATCTCGGTCGATCCCATGTCCAACTGCTTGGGACCCACTTGTTATTTCTTTGCCTAATTTGATTCCATGCGGATGTGGCACTAAATTTGCCATTGTCATGAGGCCAAATAAGTATATCTGAAGAGTTGCTCCTGATTGGAATAGCTATAATAGTCGGCCAAATTGATAACATTTCGGGAGAAATAGGATTAGGGAGACACCAGGTACCGTTAGCAATGAACTCGGAAACCTTCCAATTTTTGGGAGCCCCAAGATCTTTTCATATTCTGTCGCCATATAATTGAAATATACTCTTCCCATTCACCCAAGGATCGTACCACATATTAGTACTAGTTCCAAAAGAGATTGCATAAGAAATGTGTTTGATTAGCCAATTCCTTGCCTTTAAAATTCCTTTCCAAGCTGCAGAGTGGTATGTTCTTGTTGAAATTTTCCAGATTGATTCCTTTGAAAGATACCTAGCAGAAACCCAATGTGACCATAAGGAACATTTGTTTTGCAAAAGATCCCACAATTGTTGTACCAGACATGCTTGATTCCAATCTCTAGTATATCTCAAGTTTAGGCCCCCTTCATCTTTCAGTTTGCAAATGCTATCCCAATTTACCATATGTATTGTCTTATCATTTGTGCCATTCTAGAAGAAGTTCATTAATAACCGTTCAATATCTTGGAGAAGTCCAGTAGGCAGAAGAAATGCATTACACCAATATATAAAATTGGATGCAATACCGAACGGATGAGTTCGAGTCGTTCTGCTTTTGATAGAAACCTATTTTTCCAAGAAGAGATTTTATTCTTTATTATTTGCAAGATAGGCTGACAGTGGGTTTTGTGAATGCCTGTGGATATGAGCGGGAGACCCAAATATGGAACTGGCAAACTTCCCTCACTAACCCCCAAAGTTTGTGCAATAAAGATCTTATCCTCAACGTAAGGGCTCATATATACTTTACTTTTCGCATGATTTAATTGTAGTTCAGAAACCAAACCAAAGTCATTCATAATAGTAGCCAGGTTCTTTACTGAAGTTGGTTCATTTTGGAGAAAGATAAGTAAATCATCTGCAAATTTTATATGTGATATATGAATAGAACCAGCAACGGGTACCTTAATGCTGCCATTTAAGACTGCGTGTTCCAACATACAGCTAAGTCCTTCCATCGCAATAGTAAAGAGATACGGAGAGAGTGGATCACCTTGTCGGATGCCATTTGTGTTCCCAAAAAAACCAATAGGTGAGCCATTAAAGAGTATCGAAAACTTTAGAGTTTCCAAGCAAGATTGAATCCAATTAACCCATTGCTGTGGAAAGTTCATATCGAGGAGTATCTTTAGATAAATTTCCTATTAACTGAGTCAAAGGCTTTCCGTAAATTAACTTTAAAACAGATTTTTGTCCCTCTTGCTTTTGAGTGCAAATCTTTGACCAAGTCATTAGTAAGCAAAATGTTATGATATATACTTCTCCCTTTGACCAAGTCATTCTTATCTTTATTTGACATATAAAGACTAAGGCATGCTTAGATGAAAAAAAATCACTTAAAAAAAACCTTTCTCATCTAATCGAGATTAATGATTTCATGATATTTTGTGAATCTCAAAATTGATTTTGTTGACGTGATTATGAGTTTCAAGTTAACGATTTGACTTGAATGAGTTTTATCTAAATCATAATCTTGATCTTGCAAAATTAGAATCATAAATAATATCTTTTGGTATTCATGAATTGATACTCACAATATGAAAGTATTGGTATTAATGACATGAATTTGATTGAAACATTACATGGTTAAATTAATCATTCTCCTATGTTTCAAAAATTCTTTAAATGCCTTATGTGATGATTGAAAATTAATCATGATCCTTGGTTGTATAAATCTTTTGCTCTATTAAAAAGATTTGTCAAATGAATCATGTCCTTCTTGAATTTTCTTGATATCATGACATGATTTTGTAATATGGCTTGTATAATAATTAAATTTTGTAGCCATTGATTTCTCCCTTCTTTTCGATAATGATAAAGGGGGAGTTAGTTTACTAGCCTGCATATTTCAAAGGAAGGAAAATTTGCTAGCTCGATCATTTCATTGAAAGAACTTACTATCATGAACACTACCAATGAATTGCAAATCTTGCAATATAAAGAGAAGCAAAGAATTGCTATCTCAAAAGAAGCAAAAAATGTAAAACTTAGAAAACTTGTAATATAATTGCTCTTGCCATGCTTTGTATAAAAAATAGGTTGATATCCTTAAAAGCATCGCATTAAATTTTTTAGTGTATCGCAATGTATCACATGTATCATAAATTAAAAATTTTGAGACTATTATCATATCATGTTTAACAATTGATGTCTTTCATGACATAATTTCTTTGCATTGTTTTCTTTTATGTATCATGTGATGATTGAAATATTGATTGATGCAAATTCATAGTTTATGTAAAAGTCTAAATCATTGGTTCCTCTCCTTCTTTTCGGCAATGACATTAGGAGAAAAAGATTGCTAGCTCAAGGCAAATGCTGGCTAGCTTGTACTCTTCCTTTCTTTTTGATAAAAACAAAGGGGAGAAAGCTTTTGCTAGTCAGAACATGCAAAGAAAAGCAAAGTGCAATCTTGCACAAGAAGCAAGTGTTGAATTGCCATGATTGAACTTAAGAATCTTGCTAAGCTTTTGTGCTTATATGTTGTGATGAAAAGCTATCTTGTAAGTAGTAAAACTTACATATCGTAAAAATTGATAGCTTGTAGTCTAAAGAGAAGCAAACAGTTGCTATCTCAAGAAAAGCTAAACATGCTAAATTTGCACTTTGCAACAAAAGCAAAATTGCGAGCCCAAACATGGCAAAGGAAGCAAAAATTTGCTAGCTTGCAACTTGCATATTTCAAGAAGAGTTATATTCTTGAACATCTCTAATTTGCTAGCTTGCATGGTGAAGAAGTTGCTCTCTCAAAAGAAGCAAAAGTGCTATCTTGTATGTTGTAAAACTTGTATATCTAAAACTTGATAGCTTGAATGTTCTGAGCATGATGTAACACTTACTAAATTTTTGAGCTTCAAAACTACATGATGATAAAACCTGATATTATGTTTTTCATGCAATGAGTTGAACTTATATCACAAACACAAGAATAGTTGTACTTCTCCTTTTTATTGATGACAAAGGGGGAGAAGTATGTTGATGACATGACATGTTATGCATAAGTTTATGATGACATGTTGCTTGGATTTTTGAATCCAAGAGTTTCTATCAATATGGCATATTGATAAGGGGAGTTTGTTTAAATTCTGGGAGTTAAGGTTAACTCCGTTATCAAATGGTTGTCATCATAAAAAAGGGGGAGATTATTAAATCTCATATTTTGATGATTAAACCACTTGATATATGATTATGATTTAACCTACGTTTTGAGTGACGCAGGATGCTTCGATCAGGATGAGACAATTAAAGCAGGAAAAATCATGTTATGCCGGAGGAACATGTCAGAAGATTGGACGTCGAGCCGGTGGATCAGTCGACGTATCGACAGAAGGCTTCGGGCCGTGGACTCGGGCATTGTGCCAAGAAGAATGGGCATTGTGCCAAAGATATCGGAGTTGCGGAGTCAACTGGCCGATTGGGCAATAGGCCGCAGGAGAGTACGATGCGCCGAAGGATCGGACGAAGCGTCGAGGGATCAATGACATGCCGGACAACTTGGTTAATTGCTTCGGATTAATTGTCTCGATCAAAGTTTTGTTTTACATGTGTAGGATTAACTACGATAGAAGTAAGACATGCAGTAGGAGTTGCGTCGAAGTCAACACTATGATCATGTTAGGGGTTTGAGAGTTCGACGGAAGTCCGGACGGTCGTCGGAGGTTCTGCGGGAACAAATCCGAGAAGTCTCAGAGCCTACCAAATAAGCTCATCGGAACTCGCCAAGTGAATCATCAAAAGTTCAGGAGTTTGCCGGAAGTCCACCGGAGCATCGCCGAAGTTTCATCGGATGTTCGCAGGAAGTTCGTCGGATGCTCGCCGGAAGAAGCGATTGATGCACCGGAGCAAGTTGCAATAAATGTCTTAAGAAATATTGTAGTTAGCATGTAGATTAAGTTACGAATGGGATGTGCTCCCATTAATTTAATCTGGGGGCAATTGGGCCGTTGATAGACCCAAATTGGGCCGAATGGATCAACTCATTCGGACCAGAATTTCTACAAGGCTGTCACAGACTTAGCTGGTTTTGCCTAAGTCGTGCGGCACCCTTGTGTGTCCGTCTGCAAAGGTCAGGCTCCCTGAAGACTCCCATTGTCCCTTAGGACCAACAAAAGAGAGAACGGGCTAGAGAGAACGCCTCAATCGGGATCCACAAGCAAACATTTCCGGAAAACACTTCATAGACAATGTAAATTACAAACAGACTTTACAAGCTCTGAACAGTGGCATAACAAAGGGTAAAATGGTCCATTATAGATCGAAAATCTCTCACACGTGTCCACATGACACAACCTTTATTTACAAGCCTAAAGAGGCCACCAACCCAACTAAAATGGGACTATTAAGCCTTCGGCTGCCCCTCTACATGCTGTACAAGGCATGAACATGCTGAAAGACACGGACATACATAAGCATTACATCAAACATCCTGTTTCGAAGTTTGTCCGTGACATTCTCCCTCACTTATTCCTTCGACGTCCTCGTTGAAGCCTTTGTCGACACTGCAACTCCTCGCCTTTGCTGAGTCTTCAATCTTCTGCTCCAGCTACAATGTGCCTCTTGGCTCCTTGCTGCTCTCTGCTGCTGTTTTTGAGTAGTCGAACCTTTGATCCGCCATGCTGCTTCAACTCACCAATGACTTTGACTTTGGTGTGGGGTTGGCTGAGTTGTGTTGATCCTATTTGATTCCTGCGGATCCCCCAAATGAAGGAAAAGACCATCCTTACTACGCCAGTTTCTCAAATTCCTCATGCTGCTTGAACTGGGTGGATGCTTGTTGGAGCTTTTAACGAGCATCGTCTCGCAAACTACTAATGTTTTGGGTCCTTCCTCCACAAAATTTGCTCATTGACTCTTCTTTCACTTAGTTGTCACATCCAAGTAGGTTCGCATCACTTCCGCTTTCGATTGGCATTTCGTTGGGAAATGAAGCGGACAATTTACTCTAAGTAGCACTGATCACCGTTGGTGAGGATTTGACAACTATTGTCTTTCATTATCTTCGAAGGGTCTTTGAACTTGTGCAGAGCTCCTCTACTGGATAGATAAGAGAATTGGGGTACTCGGTTTCGCCCATTCTCTTAAGGATTGAGAAGGCAAAGGTTACTTGACTTCGCCCGCCTCCTCGAGGTTGTACTCTATGCATCGAGCTGGTTACTAGCCTACGCCTGCTCTTTGCTCACACTTCAGAAGCACTTGAAGTGTTTGCACTCCTTGCGTTGAGTTAGTTACTATGATTCACCTTCTCAATGCCATCGAACTTCTGGAATGCGGGAAGTTTTCACCCCAACTTGGAGTAATTCTCTCATCGGTTTGGTCGCATCTGGGATTGTACCGTTTTCTCCATCAATCCTGCCGCTTACTCCACTGAGTAGCAAAGGTACAGCACCGCATACTGCCTACTTCGTTCCTTGGTCATGCACTCTTGCATGACCCGAAGTCCTTCACTTTCGGCTATCTTGATGAGAAACTTGTTGACACCGGTCTTATGAAGTTCCTCGGCCTCTGCCCTTCAGCCTTGTCTCGGTACTTGAAGATTGCCTCTGCATGCTCCACCTCCTTGGCCCCTTCCACGACCAAGCACTCTCCCTCCATGAGAGCAAGGGATCAATGACTTTCACGGAAGTCCCGCCTCTACGGTACCATGGCGCTGCCATGCCTATGGCCCTACTATCTGTCGCCTCGCATCTGCATCCCTTTTCTTCACGATCAATAGATATGTCTCCTTGGCACTCCTCTGAGTCCACCTCCATTCTAACTGATGCTTGATTTTTGGGTAGCTAAGTCCCTTTGGACTCATCATCGCTTCCTCGCCCCTTTCGACCCCCTACTTCAACACCTCTGTGTTCTCCAAGCAGCTCTCCTTTGGTCGATGGAAAGATAGACTGCAACTCTCATGCATGGCCTCTGCCATCGCATTATAGGGTTTGCACCGATTCTGTTCTCCTTAGCTTCCTTGGTAGCAACGTTCGCTTACTCGACCTTGTCCTCTAACTTGTCGGGCTCCCTTAAGCGAATATGAGCTCTGGAGCAGTCCAACTCTCCAGCTGCTTCGATCATACCTCGGCATGATCAAGTTCCTCCCATGGAAATCACTAGTACTTGCATTCGAACTTTTCCCTTGGTGGAACACAGCCCCCATATGCTGATGACCAAGGCTTTCATCCGATACAAAATTCGATGCACGCTCGGAAGACCCGCCTCTATAGTACCATGGCCTTCACTCCTTGAATCCATAGCCCTTCTTGCCGTCGTGTTATTCACCGAAGTGGAACTTCCAGTAGCTCCCGATCATACCTCCGTATGATCTAGTCCCTCACGAGGCTTTAGGTCGTGTGTATCGCATTACCATCGAACTATTCCACCATGATCCGCTGCACCATGTCGCCTCCTAGTGACATCTCCATTGCATTCTGATCCTTGTGGAATAAACTCGAATTGTGAACCCTCCATATGTGTGGCCTCTGCCAATACATCGCAGGGACTCCTCCACCTTCGATTTTGTTCGCTCCTTTGGCAATCGACCTTCATCCACCCACTCTTGGGTCATACCTAGATGAAGCACCACTCTAGGACAGTCCGTCGCCTAGTAGCTCCCGAAGTCCACCGACTTCACTGTAATTTGTGCACCATTGTCTGGATCCTGGGCCTTTGCCCCTACCAGCACAATCTCCGCTGCGCACTGCTTCCTTCATGGCAACACTATGGCATATTCTTCAAGAGTACCCGCCTCTGCGTCCTCTTGCCCTTTGCTAAGGCCTTTTGAACCCAACTTCACCTCCGCAAATTGAATCGCCTTAGTTCCTCCATCAAATGCTCCTCCGAGATAAGGTGCATGTGCCTAGAAGCTCCCTTCGTTTTTGGCACCATGCAAGATGAGTCCGCTCCATTAGAATGAAGGACCCATGGAACAACATGATCCTACTCTTGCCTCTGCAAGAGTTCATGTCCTTGACAACTATCTAAGAAAAGCACTGTGCCTCTGCTCCATGTTCCAACTTCTATGCTGGCTCCCTTCATGCGGCTTGGGTACTTGGCCAAGTTACACCCAAGTTGCTCCGCTCCTCGTTTTTGCATTGAGTCGATGGTGGCCCTCACACCCACCATTCCACGGGTCAGCCCTCCCTTGAGTCCGATCTCCACATCGACTCCAAGTGTGCCAAGTTACTCCCCCACTTGATCTCGCAATGCATCCACCAATGCATTCTCTCAAGCGAGATCATACGACGACTCCTCGCCGCTTGCTCAGTCCATCGAGCTTCGTGGAGTTGTTGTTTGTTGAGGTACTCCTCCTCAATATGTGAGGTCCATCCCACATGATTCTCCCTCTGGAGAGCCGGGACTTATCCCTCCTGGATAACTATCCCGTTGGAGCAACATCTCTCTTTGTTTCGGAGACCACCATCCCCTTGGACTACTCCGATCTACTAAACAAACTGTGCATTATTCTGCCTCCTACAAACGCACTTGCTAGATTGCGACTCCCCGTTAATACAGTCCCCGCTGCACCCCTCAAGGCCTAGCAACATGCTGAACTCGTTGCACACTTCAGCCTCCTACGGACGTATCCTTCACATGCCGAAGAGAAAGTTTCAATGCTCCATGGTGCCGAGTTTCGGTCGCCTTGGGATGGCCGCGAACATTCTATCGTCCGCATACAAGCCCATGCATGAGTACCAAATTCTTTGAGTTAGCAATTCCCCTCACCTTTATGAGCTTTGCATAACTCTTTTGGTCGTTGAGCAACTCATTCCACCTTGGATGGTCTAATCCTTTACCAAGTGCCTCGCTTGCCTTGAGCACCATAAAGTATGGTTGTCAACGTTGAGTCATAGCTCAAACTCAGCCATCCCAACCTTTGTGAGCTCCTTTTCCCTACATCTCCATGCCCGTTTACCCCCAAACGGTCGCGCGTGTGCTGACTGCCCTCAACGTAGCCCCGCTAGGTTACCCACGTTTGCATGCTAAGTGTTTCTATGAGTGCTTGTCCTGCTCTAATACCATCTGTCACGGACTTAGCTGGTTTTGCCTAAGTCGTGCGGCACCCTTGCGTGTCCGTCCGTAAAGGTCAGCCTCCCCGAAGACTCCCATTGTCCCTTAAGACCAACAAAAGAGAGAACGGGCTAGAGAGAACGCCTCAATCGGGATCCACAAGCAAACATTTCCGAAAAACACTTCATAGATAATGCAAATTACAAACAGACTTTACAAGCTTTGAACAGTGGCACAACAAAGGGTAAAATGATCCATTACAAACCGAAAATCTCTCACACGTGTCCACATGACACAACCTTTATTTACAAGCCTAAAGAGGCCACCAACCCAACTAAAATGGGACTATTAAGCCTTCGGCTGCCCCTCTACATGCTGTACAAGGCATGAACATGCTGAAAGACACGGACATAAATAAGCATTACATCAAACATCCTGTTTCGAAGTTTGTTTGTGACAAGGTGGTGGCACTGCCAAGGTTGGCGGTGGCACCGCCCAGCAGATAGTCTCCTAGAAAAGCTGGGCGGTGCAACCGCCTAGGTTAGGCGATGGCACCACCTGGGCTCAGTCTCCGAGCAAGAATGGGTGGTGCAACCGCCCCTGTCAGACGATGGCACCATCAGAGCTCGGTCTCCGAGCTCTGTCAGGCAGTTGTACCGCCCTAGTCCGGAGGTAGTACCGCCCGGACCGCGGAAATCCGGGAAAAGACACTTTTGAGCTCAAAATTCAAACCAGTTTAGGGCCTATATAAACCCCCTCCCTTTCCTGCATGAAAGGGCAACCAAAAGACATCGAAAACCCAATCTTACTATGTGATTTTTAGAGCTCAAAAGTGTTGTAAAGGCTAGAAGTTCTCCTCCCTATTTTCTTCCAAGTTCTGATCTTTCAAGAGAGGAGAGAAAATTCTGTAAGGGTTGTCTCCTAAGCCCGTCAAAAGGAGTGAAACTTTAAAATGGTGGTTGGCCTTCGCCTATTGAAGGAAGGCCTCTAGTGGACGTCGGTAACCTCATCGGTGGAGGAAGCCAAAAGTGGATGTAGGTCAAGATTGACCGAACTACTCTAAATATCGGTTTGCATTTACTTTGAGCATCTTATCTTTACTACAAACCTCCTCAATAGCTTACTGCTTTCTGCTCATTTATGAATGTGTTTCATAGTTAAATATTTTCTGAATCGGCGTTGAGACGAAAATCATTTTTATCGTACGAACGCAGTTTTAATCGTCGAAAGTTTTCCGCTACACTAATTCACCCCCCCCTCTTAGTGCTCTTGATTCTAACAGTTGGTATCATAGTCCGGTATTTCTCATTTCGGATTTACACCTAAGAGAAATGGCTCTTCATGACTTTCAAATGGGCTTATCGGTTGTTCGTCCACCGTTGTTTAATGAATTGGACTACACTTATTGGAAAACTTGAATGAGAGTTTTTCTGATTTCTATAAATTTAGATTTATGGAATATTTTTTAAAACGGTTTTTAACTTCCCTCTAAACCAATGAACGAATTATCGGATTTGTAGAAGAAGTATTTTTCTTTAAACGCAAAGGCTATGAATGCCTTATTTTGTGCTTTGGACAAAAATGAGTTCAATCGGATTTCTACGTGCGAAACGACTTTTGATATTTGGCGAACACTTGAAATCAAGCACAAGGGAACTAGTAGAGTCAAAGACACGAAAGTTAATATTTTATTATATGATTTTGAGCTTTTTCGAATGCAACTAAGCGAGACTATAGGCGACATGTACACCCGTTTCACGGATGTCATCAATAATCTAAGAGTTCTTAGTAAATCTTTTTCGAATTTTGATCTCATAAGCAAGATCTTAAGATCCCTTCCAAAAAGGTGGGATCCTAAAATAACCACAATACAATAGATAAAAAATTTAAATGATTTTCCATTAGAAGAATTAATCAAGTCATTAATGACCTATGAAATGATAATTTTGGAACATTTTGAACCCGATGAGCACTTGAACCACCTTCCAAAGAATAGGAAGGATTTGGAACTTCGGACAAATGAATACCACTTGAGCGATGACTCAAGTGATGAGGACAATGATGAACTTGAACTTCGAACACTAAATCTGAATAAGTTCATTAAACAAAAATCTAAAATAAACAATGAACTTGAACGGAGGAAGAGGCCAAAAAAGAGGAAGGCAACCAAGGATGAATCAAGAACTTCCAAAGGTGAAACGGTGAATTGGGATTTGATGGGCTTCGATTACAAGGTAAGTAACTCAACTCTCTTGAATTATTTTGAAATTACTTAAAGTTTTTCATGAGTGCTTAATTTAGATAGTAGGAATAGGAAATAAAAAATTGTTTTTCAAAAATTATATCATGTTTTTCTTTTTAGCATCTTTGAAAAATTAAAATTTTGATCATAAAAAGTATATTGCTAAGGTTTCATGCATGTTATGTTTTGAAATGTTGAATGATGTATGCAACATTAGGGATGATAATTATATGATATGTGATAATGTTTAGGATTAATCTATGCATGTGTATTTTGATGATTTTATGTTATGAATGAGTTTTGAAGTAAATGTTTATTTGAAACTCTCATTTTAGATTAACATGTTTTTGGTCTAACCATTTTTATGACAAATTAAGATGACATTCTCATGACATATTAAGATGACATAGTGCATGTGCATCTATGTATGAATTTCTTGATAGTCTTTTGATGATAGATGTGATATCATGAAGTGTTTGGTCTTGACAACTTCATGACGAAACTTATGTTTCAATTTTAAATGATGATACATGTTTTCACAAAAGACTTAAATACCCTCACATGAAATCAATTGTATGAAATGGAAATGAATTTTCTATCCTATTAAGATTAATGAATTTATTTTACCAATCTTGTGAATCTCATGAAAATAAACATGATGAATATTTTGAAAATAAATGAGTGTATCATGCATTTGGTCTTAATGATTTCTCTTTAACATACTTTTTGAAATCATACTTGATGATGAATATCAAGATATTAAAAGGATGTTATCATGGAATCATGCTTGATAATATGTTTTTTACCTTTCTGTCTTAAATGTTGACACTTGTTTTATTAAAGGTAAAGGCATGCTTATAAGAAGCAAATCACATGAATAGAAATTTATAAAAATAAAATGTGAATCTCTATCTTATCGTCTTTTCAATAAATCTATGCTTGTCATGTATGAATTTATTGAATGTGACTTTGAGGATGATTTCGGATTTCACAAATGCTTGATTCATACTTATGACATAAGACACATTTTAAATATGAATCATGTTCAATGCTTCAATCATATTACATCTCCCTTAATTCATTTTGTTCTCCTAGATTTATTTACTAAAGAGGAGAATCTTCTGAATGAATGAAATGATACAAATGAATCACTTATCGATATATCTTTTTGAAATATTTTTTAATGTGACGTTGATAATTTGAGATGACTATTGGAATTCATGACATGAGATAATTGAATCCTTGACTTACTCTTTATATGGTTTGAAAATAGATGTTTAAAATCTTGCTTGATGAGTTGTTGTATAAGATTTTGCCTTTACGTCTTGAACTTTCATGCTTATCTTTATTTGGCATATAAAGACTAAGGCATGCTTAGATGAAAAAGAATCACTTTAAAAATATCTTTCCCATCTGATCAAGATTAATGATTTCATGATATTTTGTGAATCTCGAAATTGATTTTGATGACTTGATTATGAGTTTCAAGTTAACGATTTGAATTGAATGAGTTTTATCTAAATCATAATCTTGATCTTGCAAAATTGGAATCATAAATAATATCTTTTGGTATTCATGAATTGATTAGTCACAATAAGAAAGTATTGGTATTCATGACTTGAATTTGATTGAAACATTGCATGCTTAAATTAATCACTTTCCTATGTTTCAAAAATTCTTTAAATGCCTTATTTGATGATTGAAAATCAATTTGCTTTATGATGAATCACGAATCATGACTTGATCTATGATATTGATATATTTTAATCATGATCGTTGGTTGTATAATTCTTTTGCTCTATTAAAAAGATTTATCAAATGAATCATGTCCTTCTTGAATTTTCTTGATTTCATGACATGATTTTGTAATATGGCTTGTATAATGATTAAATTTTTTAGCCATTGATTTCTCCCTTCTTTTTGATAATGATAAAGGGGGAGTTAGTTTACTAGCCTGCATATTTCAAAGGAAGGAAAATTTGCTAGCTCGATCATTTCATTGAAAGAACTTGCTATCATGAACACTGCCAATGAATTGTAAATCTTGCAATATAAAGAGAAGCAAAGAATTGCTATCTCAAAAGAAGCAAAAAATGTAAAACTTAGAAAACTTGTAATATAATTGCTCTTGCCATGCTTTGTATCAAAAATAGGTTGATATCTTTAAAAGCATCGCATTAAATTTTTTAGTGTATCGGAATGTATCACATATATCGCAAATTGAAAATTTTGAGACTATTATCATATCATGTTTAACAATTAATGGCTGTCAATTCAATTTCACTAGTATATATGCTTCAAACAGTATGCAAGAAAGAAATACTCTTTGGTCTGACCTGACTAATATTGTAAATGGCTGTCTCAATGTACCTTGGATTGTTCTTGGAGACTTTAATACTGTTCGGTACACAAATGAAAAAGAGGGGGGTAGACAACTTTCAGAAAGCCAGCTTCAAAGTTTTAATGATTACATTGATACTGCAGCATTGTTTGATATGAAATCTGTGGGTAATTGGCTCTCCTGGAATAATCAAGGTGCTGCTAACAGAAAAATAATGGCTCGACTTGATAGGTGTTTGATTAATCATGAATGGTTAACAGTTTACCCAGATTCACTTCTTGAGTATGGTGCTCCTTTGTTTTCTGACCATTCTTTAATGTATATACACGCAGACAAAGCGACACCAAGAGGCAAGAAACCGTTTAGATTTTTTAACATGAGTACTCATCCTCAATTTCTTGATGTTATCAGATCTTCTTGGAATGTTAATGTGCATGGATCGCCCCCTTACATCTTATGTCAAAAGCTCAAAGCCTGTAAAGCAGCACTAAAAGAGTGGAATACAAATACCTTTGGTAATATTACCACCAGAGTTCAATTTTGCAGAAAGGAACTAATGTCATTGCAACATAAGCTGCAACTTCAGCCAAATGATGAGAATATTATCTACAAAGTGACAGAAGCCAGAAATAACTTCATGCAAGCCTTAAAACAGGAGGAAAGTTTTCAAAGCAGAAGTCTCGACAGCATTGGCTTACACGGGATTCCAATACTAAATTTTTCTATGCTTCAATTGCTACTCGAAGGGCTGTTAACCGTATCAGCAAATGCAGAGGCAAAGATGATAATCTTATTGAGAATTTAGATGAGGTTAAAGCATACACAGAACAATTTTTTTATTCCTTACTCAATCAAGCTGGGAAACCTAAATAACATTCATGTGGAGCCGACTAGAAGACTTGATTCGGAAGCTATTTCAATCCTCAATGCCCCAATTACAGATGACGAAATTGTATGTGTTGTCTTTAAGTCACCAAAGCACAAAAGCCCAGGTCCAGATGGATTTCCAACTGAATTTTACCAAACTGCTTGGTCTATTATTGGAAATGATGTGATCAAGGCTTGCCAATATTTTTTCTCTTCAGGTCATATTCTTAGAGAGATGAATTGCACTTTTATTTCTTTAATTCCGAAGAATGTAGGGGCTGACTCACTAGAGAACTATCGACCCATATCATTATGCAACTTTATTTACAAGATCATCTCCAAAGTATTGGCAAATAGAATGCAAAAGGTAATACACAAGATCATTAGCCCAAATCAAGCTGCTTTCATCAAAGGGAGAAGTATACATCATAACATTTTGCTTGCTAATGACTTGGTCAAAGATTTGCACTCAAAAGCAAGAGGGACAAAAATCTGTTTTAAAGCTGATTTACGGAAAGCCTTTGATTCAATTAATAGGAAATTTATCTATAAGATGCTCCTTGATATGAACTTTCCACAACAATGGGTTAATTGGATTCAATCTTGCCTGGAAACTCCAAAGTTTTCGATACTCTTTAATGGCTCACCTATTGATTTTTTTGGGAGCACGAATGGCATCCGACAAGGTGATCCACTCTCTCCGTATCTCTTTACTATTGCGATGGAAGGACTTAGCTGTATGTTGGAACATGTAGTCTTAAATGGCAGCATTAAGGTACCCATTGCTGGTTCTATTCATATATCACATATAACATTTGCAGATGATTTACTTATCTTTCTCCAAAATGAACCAACTTCAGTAAAGAACCTGGCTACTATTATGAATGACTTTGGTATGGTTTCTGGACATCAGTTAAATCATGTGAAAAGTAAATTATATATGAGCCCTTACGTTGAGGATAAGATCTTTATTGCACAAACTTTGGGGGTTAGTGAGGGAAGCTTGCCAGTTCCTTATTTGGGTCTCCCGCTCATATCCACAAGCATTCACAAAACCCACTGTCAGCCTATCTTGCAAAAAATAAA
The DNA here is from genome assembly GCF_036884655.1 of Musa acuminata AAA Group. Classification (NCBI taxonomy): domain Eukaryota; kingdom Viridiplantae; phylum Streptophyta; class Magnoliopsida; order Zingiberales; family Musaceae; genus Musa; species Musa acuminata. The sequence continues at coordinate 19,040,652 of NC_088344.1, read as the reverse complement.
GAATAGAATCTCTTCTTGGAAAAATAGGTTTCTATCAAAAGCAGGACGACTCGAACTCATCCGTTCAGTATTGCAATCCTATTCTATATATTGGTGTAATGCATTTCTTCTGCCTGTTGGACTTCTCCAAGATATTGAACAGTTATTAATGAACTTCTTCTGGAATGGCACAAATGATAAGGCAATGCATATGGTAAATTGGGATAGCATTTGCAAACCGAAAGATGAAGGGGGGCTAAACTTCAGAAATACTAGAGATTGGAATCAAGCATGTCTGGTACAGCAATTGTGGGATCTTTTGCAAAACAAATGTTCCTTATAGTTACATTGGGTTTCTGCTAGGTATCTTTCAAAGGAATCAATCTGGGAAATTTCAACAAGAACATACCACTCTGCAGCTTGGAAAGGAATTTTAAAGGCAAGGAATTGGGTAATCAAACACATATCTTATGCAATCTCTTCTGGAACTAGTACTAATATGTGATACGATCCTTGGGTGAATGGGAAGAGTATTTTCAATTATATGGCGACAGAATACGAAAAGATCTTGGGGCTCCCAAAGATTGGAAGGTTTCCGAGTTCATTGCTAATGGTACCTGGTGTCTCCCTAATCTTATTTCTCCCGAAATGTTATCACTTTGGCCGACTATTATAGCTATTCCAATCAGGAACAACTCTTCAGATATACTTATTTGGCCTCATGACAATGGCAAATTTAGTGCCACATCCGCATGGAATCAAATTAGGCAAAGAAATAACAAGTGGGTCCCAAGCAGTTGGACTTGGGATCGACCGGAATCACAAAGACATTCCTTATGTACATGGCAGGCCCTTCTTAATAAACTACCTACAATAGACAATATGAAAAGAAGAGGTATATATCATGTTAACCGATGCTCCCTTTGTATGCAACAAGAAGAAACTGTTGACCACCTCTATTTTGCTTATGATTATACAAAATGGATATGGAAGGAGATTATCCAGCGATTTGAACTCAATAGACTGCCGCAACCAAACTTGCACCAAGAACTAGGCGACCTCATGCAATGTTTCTCAAGAAAAGGGCCTCTCACACAACTGGCAAAGGTTACTTTCAGATGCGCTATTTGGTGGATGTGGAAGGAAAGATGTAACAGAATATTTGAATGTCAACACACAAACAATGCTCAGCTCTTGAAAGAGATTATTAGAGACTCAAGATCCTATATGGAGCAAGATCTCAAAACGGAGCACTTTACCCAAAGAGAAAAAGATATTTTTATCAAATTTAATTTTGCTATTAGCTAAAGATCTTGGGAATGATGCCAAATTATGTACCCACAGGTAGTTTTGATATATCTGGATAAATATTTTCTATGTTAACTATAATTAGGAGTTATAGTCTACAGCATGTGTAATCATAACTATCGCATTCGTACTCTATGAGTTACTTGGCTTTGTCTATGACTTGTATAGATAAAGCTATTTGTAGAAACTTTACATATAATCAATTTACTTTTACTTACAAAAAAAAAATGTTTAACAATTGATGTCTTTCATGATATGATTTCTTTGCATTGTTTGTCTTTTATGTATCATGTGATCATTGAAATATTGATTGATGCAAATTCATAGTTTATGTAAAAGTCTAAATCATTGGTTCCTCTCCTTCTTTTCGGCAATGACATTGGGGGAGAAAGATTGCTAGCTCTAGGCAAATACTGGCTAGCTTGTACTCTTCCCTTCTTTTTGACAAAATTAAAGGGGAGAAAGCTTTTGCTAGTCAGAACATGCAAAGAAAAGCAAAGTACAATCTTGCACAAGAAGCAAGTGTTGAATTACCATGATTGAACTTAAGAATCTTGCTATGCTTTTGTGCTTATATGTTGTGGTTAAAAGCTAGCTTGTATGTAGTAAAACTTGCATATCGTAAAAATTGCTAGCTTGTAGTTTAAAGAGAAGCAAACAGTTGCTATCTCAAGAAAAGCTAAACATGCCAAATTTGCACTTTGCAACAGAAGCAAAATTGCGAGCTCAAACATGTCAAAGGAAGCAAAAATTTGCTAGCTTGCAACTTGCATATTTCAAGAAGTAAGAGTTGCCTTCTTGAACATCTCTAATTTGCTAGCTTGCATGATGTAGAAGTTGCTATCTCAAAAGAAGCAAACGTGCTATCTTGTAAGTTGTAAAACTTGCATATCTAAAACTTGATAGCTTGAATGTTCTAAGCATGATGTAACACTTGCTAAATTTTCTAGCTTCAAAACTGCATAATGATAAAACCTGATATTATTTTTTTCATGCAATGAGTTGAACTTATATCACAAACACAAGAATAGTTATACTTCTCTTTTTTGTTGATGACAAAGGGGGAGAAGTATGTTGATGACATGACATGTTATGCATAAGTTTATGATGAAATGTTGCTTCGATTTTTGAATCCAAGAGTTTCTATCAATATGGCATATTGATAGGGGGAGTTTGTTTAAACTCCGAGAGTTAAGGTTAACTCCGTCATCAAGTGGTTGTCATCATCAAAAAGGGGGAGATTGTTGAATCTCGTATTTTGATGATGAAACCACTTAATATATGTTTATGATTTAATCTGCGTTTTGAGTGACGCAGGATGCTTCGATTAGGATAAGACAATTAAAGAAGAAAAATCATGTTATGCCGGAGGAACATGTCAGAAGATTGGACGTCAGGCCGGTGGATCAGTCAACTTATCGACAGAAGGCTTCGGGCCGTGGATTTGGGCATCGGGCCAAGAAGATCGGGTATTGTGCCAAGGATATCGGAGTTGCGGAGTCAACTGGCTGATTGGGCAATAGGTCGTAGGAGAGGACAATGCACCGAAGAATCGGACGAAGCGTCGAGGGACCAATGACAAGCCGGACAACTTGGTTAATTGCTTAGGATTAATTGTCTCGATTGAAGTTTTGTTTTACATGTGCAGGATTAACTACGATGGAAGTAAGACATGTAGCATGAGTTGCGCCAGAGTCAAGACTATGCTCACGTTGGGAGTTCGAGAGTTCGACGGAAGTCCGGACGGTCATCGGAGGTTCTACGGGAACAAATCTGAGAAGTCCAGGAGCTTGCTAAAGAAGCTCATCGGAACTCGCCAAGTGAATCGTCGCAAGTCCAAGAGTTTGTCAAAAGTCCACCGGAGCATCGCTGAAGGTTCGTCGGATGTTCGCCGGAAGCTCGCCGGAAGAAGCGATTGATGCACCGGAGCAAGTTAAAGTAAATTTCTTAAGAAATATCGTAGTTAGCACATAGATTAAGTTAGAAATGGGAGGTGATCCAATTAACTTAATATGGGGGCAATTGGGCCCTTGATAGACCCAAATTGGGCCGAATTGATTAACTCATTCGGACCAGAATTCTTGCTAGGCGGTGGCACCACCCAGGAGATAGTCTCCCAGAAAAGTTAGGCAGTGCAACCGCCCAGGTTAGGCGGTGGCACCGCCTGGGCTCAGTCTCCGAGCGAGATTGGGCGGTGCAACCGCCCTAGTCAGGCGGTAGCACTGCTTGGGCTTAGTCATCGAGTGAGACTGGGCGATGCAACCGCCCCTATTAGGCGGTGGCACTGCCAGAGCTCGGTCTCCGAGCTTTGTCAGGCGATTGTACCACCCCAGTCAGGAGGTAGTACCGCTAGGACCCCGGAAATCCAGGAAAATATACTTTTGAGCTCCAAATTCAAGCCAGTTTAGCGCCTATATAAACCCCACCCTTTCCTGCATAAAAGGGCAACCAAAAGACACCGAAAATCCAATCTTACTCTGTGATTTTTAGAGCTCAAAAGTGTTATAAAGGCTAGAAGTTCTCCTCTCTCTTTTCTTCCAAATTCTGATCTTTCAAGAGAGAAGAGAAAATTCTGTAAGGGTTGTCTCCTAAGCCCATCAAAAGGAGTGAAACTGTAAAATGGTGGTTGGCCTTCGCCTATTGAAGGAAGGCCTCTAGTGGACGTTGGTAACCTTGTCGGTGGAGGAAGCCAAAAGTGGATGTAGGTCAAGATTGACCGAACTACTCTAAATCTTGGTTTGCATTTACTTTGAGCATCTTATCTTTACTGCAAACCTCCTGCTGAAAAGAGCAATTTCCTTGGGTGTTAAACCAAACGAGAAAAAAATATGGCTATAATACCAACTGTTAGGACCAAGCCGGCACTAGGGGGGGGGGGGGGGGAGGGGTGAATTAGTGCTTACGATAAAAGTTACGTCAATTCGAAAATCTTCATACGATAAAACCATATTAAGGAATGTTTAACTTTGAAACCATTTGTAAGAGTATGCAGCTAAAGTAATGAGGAAGAACAGTAGTTTGCAATAAAGTTAAACAACAAAACAAAAATGCAAATCGAGTTTATAGTGGTTCGATCGTCATAACCTACATCCACACCAAATTCCTCCTCCGTTGAGGCCACCGGCGTCCATTATCGGTCTTTCTTCAATGGATGAAAACCAACTACCCTCTTATAATCGTTCTCCTTTTCATAGGTTTAGGAGATAACCTTTACATGTCACTATTTTACAAGTAGTCTCTCACATACCTCCCTTAGGACTAACTCTAAGCACTACGAGGAGGGAACTCAAAGTTTTGGCAGAGTTTACTCAGTTTTTTCCTCAAGAATTATTGCTCCTTTCTTGCTGCCCAAGTGGGGTATTTATAGGCCTAAATGGTTTCAAAAATGGAGCCAAAAATTTGAATTTTTTGATCTTTCGGGTACAAATAGTACCACCGCCTACACTTGGAGGTACCACCCCCTACAACTTGACATTGGGCAATACCACCATCTAGTCTGGTGGTACCATCGCCTAGTCTGGTAGTACTACTACCTGACACATTGACACAAGGCAGTACCACCGCCTGACACACTAACACAAGATGGTACCGCCGCCTAGTATAGTGGTACCATCGCCAAACACACTATCACTAGGCAGTACCACCGTCTAGTCTACCGGTACCACTGCTGTTAGGATCAAGAGTACTAAGAGGGGGGTGAATTAGTATAGCGAAAAACTTTCGATGATTAAAACTGCGTTCATATGATAAAATCGATTTCCGTATAAACGCCGATTCAAAAAATACCTAACTACGAAACACGTTCGTAAATGAGCATACATGGAGCTAAACTATCATGATATTCAGTCTTTAATTTATCGACATTACAAGTGAGACTATCATGCTCCTTTTTTAGCAATTTGTATTTTCTACTAATTATCCTACATTCATCAAATAACTCATGGAAGGCATTTAATAATTCATGATAATGTAAATCTGCATCAATTAAATCCGTTACCTCTTCTCCGATGGCCATTAGGGCGTAATGAGCAACTTGCTCGGTGTTGGACTCCTCTTCTTCGGACGCGCTTGAATCATACCACGTTGCCTTGAGCGCCTTCTTCTTTGATGTTCTCTTTTTGGCTTGGGGACAATCGTTCTTGTAGTGTCCCAGTTTTTTGCACTCATAGCAAATTACTTGGTCATTCTTGTCTTTGAATTTATTTTTTGTATTATTTTTAAATTTGTTCTTTCTTAAATATTTTTTAAATTTTTGAGTCAAAAGTGCAATGTCATTGTCACTATCCTCATCACTTGATGTTCCTTTCAAGTGGTCTTCTTGTGATGTGAGTGTAATATCCTTCCTGTTCTTTGGAAGGGGGTTCTCGAGGTTGTCATGAGCTTGACATGTCATTTCGTAGGTCATTAGAGACCCAATGAGTTCTTCAAGAGGGAATGTTTTAAGTTCTTTGACCTCTTGAATGGCCATAACTTTTGGATCCCAACTTTTAGGGAGGGATCTTAAGATTTTAATTACTAGTTCAAAGTTAGTAAAATCTTTACCAAGAGCTTTGAGTCCATTGATGACATCCGTGAATCAGGTGTACATGTCTCCGATGGACTCACTTGGTTTCATTCGGAAAAGTTCGTAAGAGTGCACAATGATGTTGATTTTGGACTCTTTCACTCGACTAGTGCCTTCATGAGTGACCTCAAGAGTTCTCCAAATATCAAAAGCCGAATCACAAATTGAAACATGATTAAATTCATTTTTATCTAGTGCACAAAACAAGGCATTCATAGCCTTTGCGTTTAAAGCAAAAACCTTCTTCTCCGATTCATTCCATTCGCTCATCAGAAGAGAAGATTTTTGAAATCCATTTTCAACAATAGTCCAAAGCTCGAAATCCATGGAAATGAGGAAGATCCTCATACGAGTCTTCCAATAAGTATAATCCGACCCATTAAACAATGGTGGACGCGTGATAGAATGACCCTCATGTATGCCGGAGTAAGCCATCTCTCTTGGGTATCAAACCAAATATGAGAGTGAGCCTAGCTCTGATACCAATTGTTAGGATCGGAGCGGCACTAAGAGAGGGGGGGTGAATTAGTGCAGCGGATTAAAACGTCAGTTTTGACAAATCTTTCATACGATAAAAATCGAACTCGGAAGTGCTTAACTTGAAGGTGTATTCGCAAGGTTATGCAGCAAAGGTAATGAGGAAATAAAGCAAGTAAGAAGGTTTGCAGTAATGTAAATAGCAGGAATGAAATGCAAACCAGAGATTATGTCGATTTTAAAGTGGTTTGGTCAAATGACCTACATCCACTTGCGAGGCCCCTCTTCGATGAGGCTCTCACCTTCCACTAGCAAATCTCTTGAAGGGAAAGGGTAAATACCCCTCTTACAACTTTTTACAAGTGGTCACTATCTTACAAATTTTCAGCAAGAAAGGAGGTGAACACTAGCAAATTGAAAACAAGATTAGCTAAGACTTTTCTAAGACCTTTCTCTCAATCAATTGCTTCTCAAAAAGTTGTGATCCCAGCTGAGATTTGAGGGGTATTTATAGGCCTCAAGAGGATTCAAATTTGGGCTCCAAAATTTGAATTCTCTTTGGTTCCTGTTGCTGGCGGTGCCACCGCCTGTCAGTGTCTGACACTGACAGTGGACTGGCGGTGCCACCGCCCAGCTCTCGGGTGCTGGGTGCTGCAACCGCCCAGTCTGGCGGTGCCACCGCTAGACTCTTCGGTTCACTAGTTGGGCTTTTAAATTTAGCCCAAACCAAGTCTAATTTTGGGCCCAATTGGCCCCTAACCAGGATATAGAATTATCTCTTAATCCTAATCCAAATTACATGTGAACTGCATAACAAAAAACATCCTAAGCAAGTTTTCAACCACGAACGTCGAGTCTTGTTCCGATGAGCTTTCCGACGAACTTCTTCCGACGGACTCACAACAAGCTCCCGATCTTGTGATGACTTTAACGAGTAGCCGAGCCTTCTCGGTGATCTGCGTGAACCTCCGACGATCTATTCGGCGAACTTCTAAAAATTCCGACAGGTTCCCGATTTCTTCTCGGTTGGTTCCGACAGCATCTCCGACGATTCTTCGGTCTCTTAAACGTCCATCGAACTTGACTCCGGTATTCTTGCTTTGTGTTTTCTGGTTATCGTAGTTAAACCTACACACTTAACTGATTACGTGTTTTCTGGTTATGGGTTAATATGGATTAGATCAATTAACCCATCAATTGATTTTATCATCAAAATCCGAGATTCAACAAGCCAGGCATCATCATTTAAAGCGGAGAAGCACATTTCATTACTTAGTTAATTAAGGTTGATGGTGTCGACATTATTTTGTTTTAATGCAATCATAGTTATGTTATGGTTTGGTTTTTCAATAATACACATATTTGATTCAAATCTAACGATATAACCTTTATCGCATAATTGACTAATACTCAAGAGATTATGTTTCAATCCATTAACTAGTAAAACATCATCAATAGAAAATTTTAATTTGTTACCTATGGTTCCCTTGCCAATGATTTTGCCTTGGTTGTTGTCTCCGAAGGTGACATACCCTTCTTCTTTGCTACTGAGCATAGAGAAATGAGATGGATCTCCAATCATATGTCTTGAGCATCCACTATCGAGATACCATCTCTTTCTCCTAGCTTGTGATGGTGTATGTTTCTACAAGAAGGGATTATTTTTAGGTACCCATTTTCTTTTGGGTGCCTTAAAAACTGATCTGACTTGTTCATCATATTGCATATAATTGATCATAGTTCCTTTAGGAACCCAAATTAGTTTGTTTGAACTAATTTTCTTGAATGGACATTTATAAGTTTTATGTCCATATTTGCAACAAAAGTTGCAATTGCTTTGGTGCCGAACATATAAGACAGGGCCTTTAATGAAGGTTGTTGGATTTTGGTGAGGATTTTTCACAAATCTGATTCCACTTCTTTTAGGAACGTGACACTTATTTGGAAGGATCATGTTCAAAGACTTGCTACCAACCTCAAATTTCTTCAAGTTGTCCTTAAGTAGCAAGTTCTCCTTTTGAGAGTTTCTAGATCATGACATTTTATACATGGAGCTAAACTATCATGATATTTAGTCGTTAATTTATCGAAATTACAAGTGAGACTATCATGCTCCTTTTTTAGCAATTTGTATTTTCTACTAATTGTCTTACATTCATCAAATAACTCTTGGAAAGCATTTAATAATTCATGATATGGTAAATCTGCATCAATTAAATACGTTACCTCTTCTCTGATGGCCATTAGGGTGTAATGAGCAACTTGCTCGGTGTTGGACTCCTCTTCTTCGGATGTGCTTGAATCATCCCACGTTGTCTTGAGCGCCTTCTTCTTTGATGTTCTCTTTTTGGCTTTGGGACAATCGTTCTTATAGTGTCCCGGTTTTTTGCACTCATAGCAAATAACTTGGTCCTTCGTGTGTTCAAATTTATTTTTTGTATTATTTTTAAATTTGTTCTTTCTTAAAAAATTTTAAAATTTTGAGTCAAAAGTGTAATGTCATTGTCACTGTCCTCATCACTTGATGTTCCTTTCAAGTGATCTTCTTATGATGTGAGTGTCATATCTTTCATGTTATTTGGAAGGGGGTTCTCGAGCTCATCATGAGCTTGATATATCATTTCGTAGGTCATTAGAGACCCAAAAAGGTCTTCAAGAGGGAATGTTTAAAGGTCTTTGGGCTCTTGAATGGCCGTAACTTTTGGATCCCAACTTTTAGGGAGGGATCTTAAGATTTTAGTTACTAGTTCAAAGTTAGTAAAATCTTTACCAAGAGCTTTGAGTCCATTGATGACATCCGTGAAACGGGTGTACATATCTCCGATGGACTCAATTGGTTTCATTCGAAAAAGTTCGTAAGAGTGCACAAGGATGTTGATTTTGGACTCTTTTACCCGGCTAGTGCCTTCAGGAGTGACCTCAAGAGTTCTCTAAATATCAAAATCCGAATCATAAATTGAAACATGATTAAATTTATTTTTATCTAGTGCACAAAACAAGGCATTCATAGCCTTTGCGTTTAAAGCAAAAACCTTCTTCTCCGATTCATTCCATTCGCTCAACGGAAGAGAAGATTTTTGAAATCCATTTTCGACAATAGTCCAAAGCTCGAAATCCATGGAAATGAGGAAGATCCTCATACGAGTCTTCCAATAAGTATAATCCGACCCATTAAATATGGGTGGACGTGTGATAGAATGACCCTCATTTATGCCGGAGTAAGCCATCTTTCTTGGGTATCAAACCAAATATGAGAGTGAGCCTTGCTCTGATACCAATTGTTAGGATCGAAGCAGCACTAAGAGGGGGGTGAATTAGTGCAGTGGATTAAAATGTTGGTTTCGACAAATCTTTCTTACGATAAAAATCAAACTTGAAAAGCTTAACTTGAACGCGTGTGCAGCAAAGGTAATAAGGAAATCAAGCACGTAAGAAGGTTTGCAGTAATGTAAATAGCAATAAGAAAATGCAAACCAGAGATCACGCCAATTTTAAAGTGGTTCGGTCAAATGACCTACATCCACTTGCGAGACCCTCTTCGATGAGGCTCCCACCTTCCACTAGCAAATCTCTTGAAGGGGAAGGGCAAATACCCCTCTTACAACCTTTTACACTCTTACAAATTTTCAGCAAGAAAGAAGGAGGTGAACACTCTAACAAATTGAAAACAAGACTTGCTAAGACTTTTCTAAGACCTTTTTCTCAATCTATTGCTTCTCAAAAAGTTGTAATCTCAACTGAGAATTGAGGGGTATTTATAGGCCTCAAGAGGATTCAAATTTGGGCTCCAAAATTTGAATTCTCTTTGGTTCCCGATGCTGGCGGTGCCACCACCTGTCGGTGGCAGTGCCATCGCCTGTCAATGTCGGACACTGACAGTGTACTAGCGGTGCCACCGCCAGACACTTCAGTTCACTGGTTGGGCTTTAAGTCTAGCCCAAACCAAGTCTAATTTTGGGCCCAATTGGCCCTTAACCAGGATATAGGATTATCTTTTAATCCTAATCCTAATTACATGTGAACTATGTAACTAAAAACATCCCAAGCAAGTTTTCAACCGCAAACGTCGAGTCTTGTTCCGGCGAGCTTTCCGACGAACTTCCGGCGGACTTCCGATATGCCCTCGGATTTCTTCTGACGGACTCCTAGTAGGCTCCCGATCTTGTGACGACTTCAATATGTAGCCGAGCCTTCTCGGTGATCTCTGCGAACCTCTGACAATCTCTTCGGCGAACTTTCGAAAATTCTGACAAGTTCCCGATTTCTTCTCGGTTGGTTCCGGCAGCATCTCCGACGATTATTCGGACTCTTAAATGTCCATCGAACTTGACTCTGGTATTCTTGCTTTATGTTTTCTGGTTATCGTATTTAATCCTGCACACTTAACTCAATAATATGGATTAGATCAATTAACCCATCAATTGATTTTATCATCAAAATCCGAGATTCAACATGAGATTCAATAATGATCTTTTAAGATATTGTGGGAATTGCTTTGGGTGGCTATAGAGGGCTAATGGATGGCTGTGGAAAGACAACGAGATGCCAAGAATGCTACTATGATACCAGGTGGTAGAACCCTTACAGATTCTAAGCTTGGGGTTGATCTCTTTAGGGGATCGGCCTCCTTGGAACTCTATAGGGGTTCCTTCCTCCAAATTGCTGCTCAAAGGTTGCAGAAAAGATTCATCTATTGCTTATCAAAAGAGGAGGAATATATGACTATTTATAGGGCTTCTAAACCTTAACTCCTAATAGGACTCCTACTCAAGACTCCTACTTCTAACCAACTCCTAATTGAACTCCTACTCAAGACTCCTATTCTTTTATAACTCCTAATTCGTCTCTAAAAAATAACCTCCTAACCCTAGTTGGTCTCTTCACCTCTTTAATAGGGGTCAGCTTAAGTAGGTTTTATATGAATACCCATTTCTATTAGGACTCTCCTAGCTAGAGTCATAATAGTTACTCAAGTAGGATATTGAGATAACCGGAAAGACTAGTGTGATATATACCCGTTCATATGATGGATGCAGCTAGTCTCATAGTTGCTCATGTCGGGATACTAAGGATATAGTACCGGTGCTTTTTAGAGAACTAATTAATCTGCTTATAGAATGATGGATAGTTGATGATGCCTTATTGTCAAACAACGATTTCATAGTCATAATGGTATATCTGGTCCTTAGACTTGAGACATCAAGGATGTCCTATATGAGTACTTCATTCTTTGATATCGGACTTATAGGTCTGGAGGTTCCAAATATAGCACGGCCAGCCATCAAGGATGTCCTATATGAGTACTTCATTAGGAGTGGTAGTCGACCTTATGAAGACTACTGAGTATCGATAGAGGATCATCTACTCTTAGTGTCATGAGAGGAATATCCCATATGTTCTTGCTCAGACAAATCTCTAGCTAGGGTCATTCGGATTGAGAGAGAAAAAGTTCTCCAAGAGAATTCGATTAAAGTGAGACTCGAGTAAAAACCATATAGATCTGATAGCACCATGCCCGATATACGGTCTCTAGGATATTAGATGGATGAGGGATTATAAGTACATGGTAACTGAGGATTGATAGGTCCAATGGATTGGATTCCCCTGTATTGTCTAGGGATGGCGGCGTAGTGGCCTAATATGTCCATTGTCGATGAGTCGAGTGAATTATTATGGAGATAATAATTCACGGAGCCACAAGGATTTCTGATAGGTATGACTCACGGTTAGCTTAATATTGGGCATAAACGGTCACACAGATATGATAGGCATTGCAATGAGTAGAAGTTCGGATATGAGATATCCATTGGAGCCCTTATCTTATTAGATATCCAATAAGCCCCTGAATTATTGGATCCTAAGAATGAGATCAAATAAGAGCTAATGAGAGATTATTGAATAGAGATGCACTAATCTAAGAGGCTTTGGTAGTTGGATAGAGATCCAATACCCAATAGGGCAGGATCCATACGGGTTAAGTTAATAAGGGATCTCTATAAATAGGAGGGAACCAATGGTTATGCTAGAGCCTTTTTGGGTTGCCTCTCGTATTCTCCTCCCCTTTTCCTCCTCAGATAGTAGGCCTAGAGACTTGTGGAGCATCATCGCAGCCTTTTTGTGTGGATTACCGCTAGAGAGGACACTTGACCACCTTCACCCTCTCCTAGAGATCTGCAGGGATTCAGGGATATACAATCTCCCTAGGTAACACAATCTTTCATATATATAGTTTTAAGTTTCACTGTGTTTACACAGCCATCTTCGCACAATGACGAATACATCTTTTGGGAAATTAGGGATTTTATTTTTTATGTTCGCCTCCCAGATTTTCCAACAATAAAAACCATACATCATTATTTAAAATCGAAAAGCAATATAGAAATCATCAAGATACACATTATTACTTCTTAAAACATACATAGAATTAATCTTATCAGTTGTACAAGGATTAGATTTAAATCTAACATTTTGTTCCTTTATCATAAGACATGCGATTTTCATCATCAATTTTTTTTAATAATTTATATTTTTTTTAAACTAATTTAAAAATAACTTATGAAATGCATCAAGTAATTTCAAAATAAGTTAGAGAAGTTTTGGTTGAGTCACTTACATTATTGTTGAAAGCCACCAAAGCATGGTTCGCAACCTTGTCTTCGGATGCACTTGTTTTATCCTCCACTATCACCTTGAGTGCCTTCTTATTTAGTTGCGGATATTCACTTTTGAAGTGCCCCAGCCAATTACATTCATAGCAAATTATTTTATTCTTTTTAAGTTCATTTTTATGCTATAATTATTGTTTCATGAACTTTTTAAATTTTATAGTTAGAAGTTCAAAGTCATCATCATGAGTTATCACTCAAGTGGTATTCTATTATTCAAAGTACCAAATTCTTCATGTTCTTTAGAAGATAGTTCTCATGTTCATTTTGTGTCATATAACTCATTTCATAGGTCATTAAAAATCTGATAAGTTCTTCAAGAAAAAGGTTGTTCAGGTCTATTGCTTTTTATATTACCATCACTTTTGGATCCCAACTTTTTGGAAAGGATCTTAGTATTTTGTTAACAAGTTCAAAATTAGAAAAATATTTACCAAGTGCTTTCACACTATTGATGACATTCGTAAAACGGGTGTATATGTCAACGATAGTTTCGCTTGGCTTCATTCGAAACAATTCAGAATCATATATCAAAAGATTAATTTTTGAATCTTTAACTCTACTAGTGCCTTCGTGTGTGATTTCAAGAGTGTGCCAAATGTTATGCATTGTTTCACAAATAGAAACTTGATTAAATTCATTTTTATCTAGAACACAAAATAAAGCATTCATTGTTTTAGCATTCAAAGAAAAAGTTTTCTTCTCCAAATCATTCCATTCATTCATTAGATTATAATACTTTTAAAAATAATTTTTAATGATAATTCATAAACTGAAATCTAAAGAAAGTAAGAAAACTCTCATTTAAGTTTTCCAATACGTGTAGTACATGTTCGGCACCAAAGCAATTGTAACTTTTGTTGCAAATATGGACATAAAACTTATAAATGTCCATTCAAGAAAATTAGTCCGAACAAACTAATTGGGGTTCCTAAAGGAACCATGATCAATTCTATGTAATATGATGAACAAGTTAAATCAGTTTTTAAGGCACCCAAAAGAAAATGGGTACCTAAAAATAATCCTTTCTTGTATAAACATACACCATCACAAGCTAGGAGCAAGAGAGGGTATCTAGATAGTGGATGCTCAGGACATATGACTGGAGATCCATCTCATTTCTCTATGCTCACTAGTAAAGAAGAAGGGTACGTCACCTTCAGAGACAACAACCAAGGCAAAATCATTGGCAAGGGAACCATCAGTAACAAATTAAAATTTTCTATTGATGATGTCTTACTAGTTGATGGATTTAAACATAATCTCTTGAGTGTTAGTCAATTATGCGATAAAAGTTATATCGTTAGATTTGAATCAAATGTGTGTATTATTGAAAAACCAAACCATAACATAACTATGATTGCATTAAAACAAAATAATGTCTAGACCATCAACCTTGATGAACTAAGTAATGAAATGTGCTTCTCAGCTTTAAATGATGATGCATGGCGTTGGCATAGGAGACTAGGTCATGCAAGCATGAAACTAATATCTAAGATCTCATCTAGAGGATTAGTGCAAGGAATTCCAAATATAAAGTTTATTAAGGACAAAGTATGCGATGCATGTTAACTAGGTAAACAAATAAAAACTAGTTTCAAACCAAAAACTCAAATTAGCACCACTAGACCATTACAATTGATTCATTTGAACTTATTTAGACCAATTGACACGACAAGTCTAGGAGGAAGCAAATATGCGTTTGTAATTATGGATGACTATACTAGATACACTTGGACCTATTTCTTAGCTCACAAAAGTGATTGTTTCAAGTGTTTCTCTAAATTTTGTAAACTCACTCAAAACGAAAAAAGTTTCATGATATCATCAATTCAGAGTGATCACGGTGGCGAATTTCAAAACCATGACTTTCAAAATTTTTGTGAAGTTAATGGATACAACCACAACTTCTCCACTCTGAGGAATCCCCAACAAAATGGAGTAGTTGAAAGAAAAAATAGAAACCTACAAGAAATGGCAAGAACGATGTTAAATGAACATAATTTACCTAAGTATTTTTGGGCCTAAGCCGTATATACGGCTTGCTACATCATGAATAGAGTCCTAATAAGACCATCCCTATCAAAAACTCCTTATGAATTATGGAATAACAAAAAACCAAATATTTCCTATTTTAAAGTTTTCGGTTGTAAATGCTTTATTTTGAATGAAAGGGATGCCTTAGGAAAATTTGATGCTAAATCCGATGGAGGCATCTTTCTTGGTTACTCTTCCGTTTCTAAGGCTTTTCGGGTTTTTAACAAAAGAACCTTAGTAATAGAAGAGTCTATTCATGTAGTTTTTAATGAAATTTCTAATTTAAAGAAAAATGATTTTGATGATGATCTTGGTTTTGATAATTTGAATTTAAATGAACCCCCTCCTCAAAATAGCAACTTGGATGCACCTTTTTCCGAAATTTCCTTACCCAAGGAATGGAAGTATATAGATGCTCACCCAAAGGAGCTAATTATAGGAGATACATCAAAAGGGGTTCAAACTCATTCCTCTTTCAAGAATTTTTGTGCTAACACCGCCTTCCTCTCTCAAATCGAATCTAAATGCATTGACAAGGCCTTAAAAGATGATTTTTGGGTTCTTGCAATGCAAGAGGAATTAAATCAATTTGAGAGGAATAAGGTATGGAAGCTTGTTCGTAGACCTAGTGACCATTTAGTCATTGGTACTAAATGGGTCTTTAGAAATAAGCAAGACGAAAATAGTATCGTAGTTAGAAACAAGGCTAGATTAGTGGCCAAAGGTTTCAACCAAGAAGAAGGTATCGATTACGAAGAAACCTTCGCTCCCATGGCTCGATTAGAAGCCATAACGATGCTCCTTGCCAATGCTAGTAGTAATAATTTTAAACTATTTCAAATGGATGTCAAAAGTGCTTTCTTGAATGGTTTTATTTCCGAAGAAGTATATGTCGAACAACCTCCCGGATTTGAAAATTCTCTTCTTCCTAATCATGTATTCAAATTGACTAAGGCTCTCTATGGCTTGAAACAAGCTCCTAGAGCTTGGTTTGAAAGGCTTAGTTCATTTCTTATTTTAAATAATTTTACCAAAGGCAAGGTTGATACTACATTGTTTATTAAACATTTTGAAAATAATTTTCTTATTGTGCAAATTTATATTGACGATATTATTTTTGGCTTCTCAGATGAATCACTATGTGAATCATTTGCCAAATGTATGAGTCATGAATTTGAAATGAGTTTAACGGGTGAATTAACTTTCTTTTTAGGATTACAAATCAAACAACTTAGTGATAGCATATTTCTTCACCAATCTAAATATACATTAGAATTGTTAAAACGATTTAACATGGATAATTCAAAAGCAATAAGCACCCCTATGAGTACTTCGACTAATTTAGATATGGATGAAAATAGTGAAAATTTCGATCAAAAAATATATAGGGGAATGATAGGTAGTCTACTCTACCTCACCGCGACTAGACCGGATATTATGTTTAGTGTAGGACTTTGCGCTAGGTTTCAATCTAATCCTAAATTATCTCATCTTAAGAGTGTTAAAAGAATATTTAGGTATCTTAAAGGAACTCCAAATTTAGGATTGTGGTATCCAAAATCTGAAAAATTTGATTTAATAGCTTATGCAGATGCCGATTTTGGCGGATGCGGGATAGATAGAAAAAGTACATCCGGAACATGCTAATTTTTAGAACATGCACTTGTTTCTTGGACTTCCAATAAACAAAATTCAGTTGCAGTATCTACGGCGGAAGCCGAATACATTGCTGTAAATGCATGCTGTGCACAAGTTGTTTGGATGAAAAATACATTAAAAGACTATAGAATTCACTTCAAAAATATTCCCATAAAATGTGATAATACTAGTGTCATATGCCTCACAAAAAATCCAATTCAGCACTCTAAAACTAAGCACATAGACGCTAGCCATCATTTTATACGTGATCATGTCCTTAACAATAATGTTGTTCTAGAATTCATTGACACAAAGTATCAATTAGTAGATATATTTACAAAAGCTTTGAATGAAGACCAATTTGAATTCATTAGAAGGGAATTAGGTATGTTAAATTGTCCCTAAGAATAAACTTGTTTGAATGGATTTTCTGTAAAGTTTTTCATCCTATCTCCGTTCCTCGGTGAATTTGATCCTTCTCTTTCGATTCTAAATGAAACGTTAAATTACCTTATCCTATCTTGAGTCAAACACCGCTCCCATCTGATCAAGAATGATTTTATGACATTTTGTGAATCACGAAATTGATTTTGATGGCTTGATTATGAGTTTCAAGTTGACGATTTGAATTTGAATGAGTCTGTATTCGATTTACGATCTTGACTTATTGGAGTTACTACTTGAAATTTTTTAATCACAATCTCTTCTTTGTACACCTACAATTTTTGTTATTTATAGAAAGAACAGATTTAATAAAATGGATGAATGCTGAATTTTCCTTTAAGATGAACTCTGCGTAGATATTTTAGCACACTTAATTTTGAATGATGAATTTTTGTATGATCAATGCTGAATTCCTGATGTTATAATCACAAATTATGTGCTTCATGTCTCATTCCTTTTTTATTGATGACAAAGGGGGAGAAGTGATGACTTATGCCATTTCGATAACATGACTAATATGAATTACAAAAGCTTGTGTGATATGAATGTCTTATATGCCCTGTAAAATCTTTGAGAATATCGCAAGACTGATTGATCATATTGAAAGCATGCCTAATATGAATTACAAAAGCTTGTGTGATATGAATGTCTTATATGCCCTGCAAAATCTTTGAGAATATTGCAAGACTGATTGATCATATTGAAAGCATGCCTTATATTTATATCATGAAATAAATTCATGTTGAAAATCTTTATCTCCTGTCGTAGTAAAAATTGTCTCTTATCATTCGACTTGAAAATGATTTTCATCGAAGTTTCGTATTTACTATTGCTTAATGAGAATAACGATAAGTTCTACGGTTAGAACTTATCGGTTTATGCTTAAATTCAATGGATGGAATTCAAGTGTTTTCATCTTCTCATAATATGGCATAAAGATAGGGGGAGTTATGTTTAACTCCGTCATCAATTGATTGTCATCATCAAAAAGGGGGAGATTGTTGAATCTCGGATTTTAATGAAAAAATCAATTGATGGGTTAATTGATCTAATCCATATTATTGAGTTAAGTATGCAGGATTAACTATGATAACCAGAAAACACAAAGCAAGAATACCGGAGTCAAGTTCGATAGACATTTAAGAGAATGAAGAATCGTCGGAGATGCTACCAGAACCAACCGAGAAGAAATCGGGAACCTGTCGGAATTTTCGGAAGTTCGCCGAAGAGATCGTCGGAGGATAATGGAGATCACCGAGAAGGCTCGGCTACTCGTTAAAGTCATCACAAGATCGGGAGCTTGCTAGGAGTCCATCGGAAGAAGTTCGTCGGAAAGCTCGTTGGAACAAGACTCGACGTTCGCGGTTGAAAACTTGCTTAGGATGTTTTTTGTTATGTATTTCACATGTAATTAGGATTAGGATTAAGAGATAATCCTATATCCTGGTTAGGGGCCAACTGGGCCCAAAATTAGACTTGGTTTGGGCTAAATTTAAAAGCCCAATCAGTGAACCGGAGAGTCTGGCGGTGGCACCGCCAGTCCACTGTCAGTGTCAGACACTGACAGGCGGTGGCACCGCCAGCATTGGGAACTAAAAAGAATTCAAATTTTAGAGCCCAAATTTGAATCCTCTTGAGGCCTATAAATACCCCTCAAATCTCAACTGAGATTATAACTTTTTGAGAAGCAATTGATTGAGAGAAAGGTCTTAGAAAAGTCTTAGAAAAGTCTTAGCTAGTCTTGTTTTCAATTTGCTAGTGTTCACCTCCTTCTTTCTTGCTGGAAATCTGTTAGAGAGTGAACCGCTTGTAAAAAGTTGTAAGAGGGGTATTTACCTTTCCCCTTCAAGAGATTTGCTAGTGGAAGGTGGGAGCCTCATCGAAGAGGGGCCTCGCAAGTGGATGTAGGTCATTTGACCAAACTACTTTAAAATCGGCGTAATCTCTGGTTTGCATTTCATTACTGCTATTTACATTACTGCAAACCTTCTTACTTGCTTTATTTCCTCATTACCTTTGCTGCACAACTTTGTGAATACGCCTTCAAGTTAAGCACTTCCAAGTTCGATTTTTCTCGTACGAAAGATTCATCAAAACCGACGTCTTAATCCGCTGCTCTAATTCACCCCCCGCCCTCTTAGTGCCGTTCTAATTCTAACATGGCTTTGGCATAGGAGACTAGGCAATGCAAGCATGAAACTAATATCTAAAATCTCATCTAGAGAATTAGTATGAGGAATTCCAAATATGAAGTTTATTAAGGACAAAGTATGCGATGCATGTCAACTAGGTAAACAAATAAAAACTAGTTTCAAACCAAAAATTCAAATTAGCCCCACTAGACCATTACAAATGATTCATTTTGACTTATTTGGACCAATTGATATGACAAGTCTAGGAGGAAGCAAATATGCGTTTGTAATTGTGGATGACTATACTAAATACACTTGGACCTATTTCTTAGCACACAAAAGTGATTGTTTCAAGTGTTTCTCTAAATTTTGTAAACTCACTCAAAACAAAAAAGGCTTCATGATTTTATCAATTCGGAGTGATCACTGTTGCGAATTTCAAAACCGCGACTTTCAAAATTTTTGTGAAGTTAATGGATACAATCACAACTTCTCCACTCTTAGAAATCCTCAACATAATGGAGTAGTTGAAAGAAAAAATAGAAACCTACAAGAAATGGCAAGAACGATGTTAAATGAACATAGTCTACCCAAGTATTTTTGGGCCGAAGCCGGGAATACGGCTTGCTACATCATGAATAGGGTTCTAGTGAGACCGTCCCTATCAAAAACTACCTATGAATTATGGAATAACAAAAAACTAAATGTTTCCTATTTTAAAGTTTTCAGTTGTAAATGCTTTATTTTGAATGAAAGGGATGCCTTAGAAAAATTTGATGCTATATCCGATGAAGGCATCTTTCTTGGTTACTCTTCCGTTTCTAAAGCTTTTCGGGTTTTTAACAAAAGAACATTAGTAATAGAAGAGTCTATTCATGTAGTTTTTAATGAAATATCTGATTTAAAGAAAAATGATGTTGATGATGATCTTGGTTTTGATAATTTGAATTTAAATGAACACCCTCCTCAAAATAGTAACTTGGATGTGTTAGGTTCGGAGCGGCACTAAGAGGGGGGGTGAATTAGTGCAGCGGATTAAAACTTCGGTTTTAGACAAATCTTTCGTACGATAAGAAATCGGAATTGGAAGTGCTTAACTTAAAAGCGTATTCGCAAAGTTGTGCAGTAAATGAAAAGAGGAAATAAAACAGTAAGAGAGTTTGCAGTAATGTAAATAGCAGTAATGAAACGCAAACCAGAGATTACGCTGTTTTTAAAGTGGTTCGGTCAAGTGACCTACATCCACTTGCGAGGCCCCTCTTCGATGAGGCTCCCACCTTCCACTAGCAAATCTCTTGAAAGGGAAGGGTGAATACCCCTCTTACAACTTTTACAAGCGGTTCACTCTCTTACAGATTTTCAGCAAGAAAGAAGGAGGTGAACACTAGCAAATGAAAACAAGAAAGGCAAAGACTCTTCTAAGACTTTTCTCTCAATTACTTGCTACTCAAAAGTTGTTCTCTCAGTTGAGATTTGAGGGGTATTTATAGGCCTCAAGAGGATTCAAATTTTGGGCTCCAAAATTTGAATTCTCTTTGGGTTCCCGGTGTTGGAGGTGCCATCGCCCAGCCAAGCGGTGCCACCGCCCAATGCTCGGGTGCTGGACGATGCAACCAACCAGCCAAGGAGGTGTCACCGCCCAGCTCTCGGGTGCTGGGCGGTGCCACCGCCCAGCCAGGCGGTGCCACCGCTTGGCTCTTCGATTTCACTGGTTTGGCTTAATTTTAGCCCAAACCATATCTGACTTTAGGCCCAGTTGGCCCCTAACCAGGATATAGGATTATCTCTTAATCCTAATCCTAATTACAAGTGAACTACATAACAAAAAACACATCCTAAGCAAGCTTTCAACCGCGAACGTCGAGTCTTGTTTCGGCGAGCTTTCCGACGAACTTCTTCCGACGGACTCCTAGTAAGCTCCCGAACTTGTGATGACTTTAACGAGTAGCCGAGCCTTCTCGGTGATCTCCGTGAACCTCCGGCGATCTCTTCGGCGAACTTCCGAAAATTCCGACAGGTTCCCGATTTCTTCTCGATTGGTTCCGGCAACATCTCCGACGATTCTTCGGACTCTTAAACGTCCATCGAATTTGACTCCGGTATACTTGCTTTGTGTTTTCTGGTTATCGTAGTTAATCCTGCACACTTAGCTCAATAATATGGATTAGATCAATTAACCCATCAATTGATTTTATCATCAAAATCTGAGATTCAACAATCTCCCCCTTTTTGATGATGACAATCAATTGATGACGGAGTTAAACATAACTCCCCCTATCTATATGCCATATTATGAGAAGATGAAAACACTTGAATTTCATCCATTGAATTCAAGCATAAACCGATAAGTTCTAACCGTAGAACTTATCGTTATTCTCATTAAGCAATAGTAAATGCGAAACTTCGATGAAAATCATAAGTCAAATGATATGGGACGATTTTTACTACGATAGGAGATAAAGATTTTCAACATGAATCTCATGATATAGATGTAAGGCATGCTTTCAATATGATCAATCAATCTTGTGATATTCTGAAGGATTTTGCAAGGCATATAAGACATTCTCAAGGATCAATCAATTTTTATATAAGTCATGCTATCAAAATGGTAGAAGTCATCACTTTTCTCCCCCTTTGTCATCAACAAAAAGGGAATGAGACTTGAAGCACATAATTTGTGATTATAACATTGATCATACAAAAATTTTATCATCCAAAATTAAGTATGCTAAAATGTTTATGTCGAGTTCATCATAAAGGAAAATTCAACATTCATCCATTTTATCAAATCTCTTCTTTCTATAATAAAAAATTGTAGATGTACAAGGAAGAGATCGTGATTAAAAAATTCAAGTAGTAACTCCAATAAGTCAAGATCATAATTCGAATACAAACTCATTCAAATTGTCAACTTGAAACTCATAATCAAGCCATCAAAATCAATTTCGAGATTCATAAAATCATTAATCTTGATCAAGCCATCAAAATCAATTTCGAGATTCATAAAATCATAAAATCTTGATCAGAGAGAATGAAAAACTTTACGGAAAATCCATTCAAACACATTTATTCTTTGGGACAATTTAACATACCTAATTCCCTTCTAATGAATTCAAATTGATCTTCGTTCAAAGCTTTTGTAAATATATCTGCTAATTGATGCTTTGTGTCAATGAATTCTAGAACAACATCATTGTTAAGGACATGATCGCGTATGAAATGATGCCTAACGTCGATGTGCTTAGTTCTAGAGTGCTGAATTGGATTTTTAGTAAGACATATGGCACTAGTATTATCACATTTTATGGGAATGTTTTTAAAGTGAATTCCATAGTCTTCTAATGTATTTTTCATCCAAACAACTTGTGCACAACATGCACTTGCAGCAATGTATTCAGCTTCCGCCGTAGATAGTGCAACTGAATTTTGTTTCTTGGAAGTCCAAGAAACAAGTGCATGTCCTAAAAATTGGCATGTTCCGGATGTACTTTTTCTATCTATCCTGCATCCGCCAAAATCGGCATCTGCATAAGCTATTAGATCGAATTTTTCAGATTTTGGATACCACAATCCTAAATTTGGAGTTCCTTTAAGATACCTAAATATTCTTTTAACACTCTTAAGATGAGATAATTTAGGATTAGATTGAAACCTAGCACAAAGTCCTATACTAAACATAATATCCGGTCTAGTCGCGGTGAGGTAGAGTAGACTACCTATCATTCCCCTATATGTTTTTTGATCGAAATTTTCACTATTTTCATCCATATCTAACTTAGTCGCAGTGCTCATAGGGGTGTTTATTGCTTTTGAATTATCCATGTTAAATCGTTTTAACAATTCTAATGTATATTTAGATTGGTTAAGAAATATACCATCACTAAGTTGTTTGATTTGTAATTCCAAAAAGAAAGTTAATTCACCCATTAAACTCATTTCAAATTCAAGACTCATACATTTGGCAAATGATTCACATAGTGATTCATCCGAAGAGCCAAAAATAATATCGTCAACATAAATTTGCACAATAAGAAAATTATTTTCAAAATGTTTAATAAACAATGTAGTATCAACCTTGCCTTTGGTAAAATTATTTAAAATAAGAAAGGAACTAAGCCTTTCATACCAAGCTCTAGGAGCTTGTTTCAAGCCATAGAGAGCTTTAGTCAATTTGAATACATGATTAGGAAGAAGAGAATTTTCAAATCCGGGAGGTTGTTCGACATATACTTCTTCAGAAATAAAACCATTCAAGAAAGCACTTTTGACATCCATTTGAAATAGTTTAAAATTATTACTACTAGTATAGGCAAGGAGCATCCTTATGGCTTCTAATCGAGCCACGGGAGCGAAGGTTTCTTCGTAATCGATACCTTCTTCTTGGTTGAAACCTTTGGCCACGAATCTAGCCTTGTTTCTAACCACGATACCATTTTCGTCTTGCTTGTTTCTAAAGACCCACTTAGTACCTATGACTAAGTGGTCACTTGGTCTAGGAACAAGCTTCCATACCTCATTCCTCTCAAATTGGTTCAATTCTTCCTGCATTGCAATGACCCAAAAATCATCTTTTAAGGCTTCGTCAATGCATTTAGGTTCAATTTGAGAAAGGAAAGCGGCGTTAGCACAAAAATTCTTGAAAGAAGAACGAGTTTGAACCCCTTTTGTTGTATCTCCTATAATTAGCTCCTTTGGATGAGCATCTACATACTTCCATTCTTTGGGTAAAGAAATTTCGGAAGAAGATGCATTCAAATGGCTATTTTGAGGAGGGGGTTCGTTTAAATTCAAATTATCAAAACCAAGATCATCATCAAAATCATTTTTCTTTAAATCAGAAATTTCATTAAAAATTACATGAATAGACTCTTGTATTACTACGGTCCTTTTGTTAAAGACACGAAAGGCCTTCATCGGATTTAGCATCAAATTTACCTAGGGCATCATTTTCATTTAAAATGAAGCATTTACAACCAAAAACTTTAAAATAAGAAATATTTGGTTTTTTGTTATTCCATAATTCATAGGGAGTTTTTGATAGAGATGGTCTTATTAGGACCCTATTCATGATGTAACAAGCCGTATTTACGGCTTCGGCCCAAAAATATTTGGGTAAACTATGTTCATTTAACATAGTTCTTGCCATTTCTTGTAGGTTTCTATTTTTCCTTTCAACTACTCCATTTTGTTGAGGATTTCTTGGAGTTGAGAAGTTATGATTGTACCCATTAACTTCGCAAAAATTTTGAAAGTCACGATTTTGGAATTCACCATCGTGATCACTCCGAATTGATGAAATCATGAAGCCTTTTTCGTTTTGAGTGAGTTTACAAAACTTAGAGAAACACTTGAAGCAATCACTTTTGTGAGCTAAGAAATAGGTCCAAGTGTATCTAGAGTAGTCATCCACAATCACAAAAGCATATTTGCTTCCACCTAGACTTGTTGTATCAATTGGTCCAAATAAGTCCAAATGGATCAATTGTAATGGTCTAGTGGTGCTAATTTGATTTTTTAGTTTGAAGCTTGTTTTTATTTGTTTGCCTAGTTGACATGCATCGCATACCTTATCCTTAATAAACTTCATATTCGAAATCCCTCGTGCTAATTCTTGAGATGAGATTTTAGATATTGTTTTCATGCTTGCATGACCTAATCTCCTATGCCAAAGCCAAGCATCATCATTTACGACGGAGAAACACTTTTCATTACCTAGTTCATCAAGATTGATGGTATAGACATTATTTTGTTTTAAAGCAATCATAGTCATGTTATGATTTGGTTTTTCAATAATGCACATATTTGATTCAAATCTAACGATATAACCTTTATCGCATAGTTGACTAATAATTAAGAGATTGTGTTTCAATCCATCAACTAGTAAAACATCATCAATGGAAAAACTAAATTTGTTACCAATAGTTCCCTTGCCAATGATTTTGCCTTTGTTGTTGTCTCCGAAGGTGACGTACCCTTCTTCTTTGTTAGTGAGCATAGAGAAATGAGATGGATCTCCAGTCATATGTCTTGAGCATCCACTATCGAGATACCATCTCTTGCTCCTAGCTTGTGGGTTTGTCTACAAAAGAGGATGATTTTTAGGTACCCATTTGATTTTGGGTGCCTCAAAAATTGACCCACTAATTTTGTTATTTATTATTGAATCCTTTATAGTTCCTTTAGGAACCCATATTAATTTTCATGAACTAATTTTCCTAAATGGACATTTGTAGGCAATATGTCCGGATTTGCAACAGAAGTTGCATTTCATATAAGAGGAAACATGTAATGTAGGTCCTTTTATGAAAGTGGTAGGATTTTGATGTAATCCTTTTACAAATCCAATTCCATTCCTATTTGCGATGTGACCCTTGTGTGCAAGGATCATATCTAATCCTTTGCTACCAACCTTAAACTTGTTTAAGGTTTCTTTAATAAGTAAATTTTCATTTTTTATTGCTTCTAAATGCTCACACTTAGAGCATGGAGGAATTTGAAGATTCTCAAACTTATCTTGTAGCAAAGCATGCTCTTTCTTTAAGATACTTAACTTCTTGCTAACAATTCTACATTCATCAAATAATTCATGAAAAGCGATAGAGAGTTCTTCAAAAGATAAATCTTCATTAAATAAATCACATACCTCTTCTCCTAAAGCCATTAGCGCGTAATGAGCAACTTGCTCGGTGTTGGACTCCTCTTCTTCGGATGCGCTTGAATCATCCCACGTTGCCTTGAGCGCCTTCTTCTTTGATGTTCTCTTTTTGGCTTGAGGACAACCGTTCTTGTAGTGTCCCGGTTTTTTACATTCATAGCAAATCACTTGGTCCTTCTTTTGTTCAAATTTGTTTTTAAATTTGTTCTTTCTTAAGTATTTCTTAAATTTTTTAGTCAAAAGTGCAATGTCATTGTCACTGTCCTCATCACTTGATGTTCCTTTCAAGTGGTCTTCTTGTGATTTGAGTGCCATATCCTTCCTGTTCTTTGGAAGGGGGTTCTCGAGCTCGTCATGAGCTTGACATGTCATTTCGTAGGTCATTAGAGGCCCAATGAGTTCTTCAAGAGGGAATGCTTTAAGGTCTTTGGCCTCTTGAATGGCCGTAACTTTTGGATCCCAACTTTTAGGGAGGGATCTTAAGATTTTAGTTACTAGTTCAAAGTTAGTAAAATCTTTACCAAGAGCTTTGAGTCCATTGATGACATCCATAAACCGGGTGTACATGTCTCCGATGGACTCACTTGGTTTCATTCGGAAAAGTTCGTAAGAGTGCACAAGGATATTGATTTTGGACTCTTTCACTCGGCTAGTGCCTTCATGAGTGACCTCAAGAGTTCCCAAATATCAAAAGCCGAATCACACATTGAAACATGATTAAATTCGTTTTTGTCTAATGCACAAAACAAGGCATTCATAGCCTTTGCATTTAAAGCAAAAACCTTCTTCTCCGATTCATTCCATTCGCTCATCGGAAGAGAAGATTTTTGAAATCCATTCTCGACAATAGACCAAAGCTCAAAGTCCATAGAAATGAGGAAGATCCTCATGCGAGTCTTCCAATATGTGTAATCCGACCCATTAAACAAAGGTGGTCGTGCAATAGAATGGCTCTCTTGCATGCCGGAGTAAGCCATCTCTCTTGGGTATTAAACCAAATATGAGAGATAACCTTGCTCTGATACCACTTGTTAGGTTCGGAGCGGCACTAAGAGGGGGGGTGAATTAGTGCAGCGGATTAAAACTTCGGTTTTAGACAAATCTTTCGTACGATAAGAAATCGGAATTGGAAGTGCTTAACTTAAAAGCGTATTCGCAAAGTTGTGCAGTAAATGAAATGAGGAAATAAAACAGTAAGAGGGTTTGCAGTAATGTAAATAACAATAATGAAATACAAACCAGAGATTACGTTGTTTTTAAAGTGGTTCGGTCAAGTGACCTACATCCACTTGCGAGGCCCCTCTTCGATGAGGCTCCCACCTTCCACTAGCAAATCTCTTAAAAGGGAAGGGTGAATACCCCTCTTACAACTTTTACAAGCGGTTCACTCTCTTACGGATTTTCAGCAAGAAAGAAGGAGGTGAACACTAGCAAATGAAAACAAGAAAGGCAAAGACTCTTCTAAGACTTTTCTCTCAATTACTTGCTGCTCAAAAGTTGTTCTCTCAGCTGAGATTTGAGGGGTATTTATAGGCCTCAAGAGGATTCAAATTTTGGGCTCCAAAATTTGAATTCTCGTTGGGTTCCCGGTGCTGGAGGTGCCATCGCCCAGCCAAGCGGTGCCACCGCCCAGCGCTCGGGTGCTGGACGGTGCAACCGCCCAGCTAAGGAGGTGTCACCGCCCAGCCAAGCGGTGCCACCGCTTGGCTCTTCGATTTCACTTATTTGGCTTAATTTTAGCCCAAATCATATCTGACTTTGGGCCCAGTTGGCCCCTAACCAGGATATAGGATTATCTCTTAATCCTAATCCTAATTACAAGTGAACTAATAACAAAAAACACATCCTAAGCAAGCTTTCAACCGCGAACGTCGAGTCTTGTTTCGGCGAGCTTTCCGACGAACTTCTTCCGACGGCCTCCCAGCAAGCTCCCGAACTTGTGATGACTTTAACGAGTAGCCGAGCCTTCTCGGTGATCTCCGTGAACCTCCGACGATCTCTTCGGCGAACTTCCGAAAATTCCGACAGGTTCCCGATTTCTTCTCGATTGGTTCCGGCAACATCTCTGACGATTCTTTGGACTCTTAAACGTCCATCGAACTTGACTCCGGTATACTTGCTTTGTGTTTTCTGGTTATCGTAGTTAATCCTGCACACTTAGCTCAATAATATGGATTAGATCAATTAACC
Source organism: Musa acuminata AAA Group (assembly GCF_036884655.1). Taxonomy (NCBI): domain Eukaryota; kingdom Viridiplantae; phylum Streptophyta; class Magnoliopsida; order Zingiberales; family Musaceae; genus Musa; species Musa acuminata. The sequence goes on along the minus strand of NC_088344.1, from coordinate 19,012,563 downwards.
CATCAATTGATTTTATCATCAAAATCCGAGATTCAACAGGATGCACCTTCTTCCGAAATTTCCTTACCCAAGGAATGGAAGTATATAGATGCTCATCCAAAGGAGCTAACTATAGGAGATACATCAAGAGGGGTTCAAACTCGTTCCTCTTTCAAGATTTTTTGTTCTAACACCACCTTCCTTTCTCAAATCGAACCTAAATACATTGACGAGGCCTTAAAAGATGATTTTTGGGTTATTGCAATGCAAGAGGAATTGAATCAATTTACGAGGAATAAGGTATGGAAGCTTGTTCCTAGACCTAGTGACCATTTAGTCATTGGTACTAAATCGGTCTTTAGAAACAAGTAAGATGAAAATGGTATCGTGGTTAGAAACAAGGCTAGATTAGTGGCCAAAGGTTTCAACCAAAAAGAAGGTATCAACTACGAAGAAACCTACGCTCCTATAGCAAGATTGGAAGCCATTAGGATGCTCCTTGCCTATGCTAGTAGTAATAATTTTAAACTGTTTCAAATGGATCTCAAAAGTGCCTTCTTGAATGGTTTTATTTCCGAAGAAGTATATGTCGAACAACCTTCCGGATTTGAAAATTCTCTTCTTCCTAATCATGTATTCAAATTGACTAAGGCTCTCTATGGCTTGAAACAAGCTCCTTGAGCTTGGTATGAAAGGCGTAGTTCCTTTCTTATTTTAAACAATTTTACCAAAGGCAAGGTTGATGCTACATTGTTTATCAAACATTTTGAAAATAATTTTCTTATTGTGCAAATTTATGTTAACGATATTATTTTTGGCTCTTCGGATGAATCATTATGTGAATCATTTGCGAAATGTATGAGTCATGAATTTGGAATGAGTTTAATGGGTGAATTAACTTTCTTTTTAGGATTACAAATCAAACAACTTAGTGATGATATATTTCTTAACCAATCTAAATATACATTAGAATTGTTAAAATGATTTAACATGGATAATTCAAAAGCAATAAATACCCCTATGAGTACTTCGATTAAGTTAGATATGGATGAAAATAATAAAAATTTCGATCAAAAAACATATAGGGGAATGATAGGTAGTCTACTCTACCTCACCGCGACTAGACCAGATATTATGTTTAGTGTAGGACTTCGTACTAGGTTTCAATCTAATCCTAAATTATCTCATCTTAAGAGTGCTAAAAGAATATTTAGGTATCTTAAAGGAACTCCAAATTTAGGATTGTGGTATCCAAAATCTGTAAAATTTGATTTAATAACTTATACAGATGCCGATTTTGGCGGATGCAGGATAGATAGAAAAAGTACATCCGGAACATGCCAATTTTTAGGGCATGCACTTGTTTCTTGGACTTCCAAGAAATAAAATTTAGTTGCACTATCTACGGCAGAAGCCGAATACATTGCTGCAAGTGCATGCTGTACACAAGTTGTTTTGATGAAAAATACGTTAGAAGACTATGAAATTCACTTCAAAAATATTCCCATAAAATGTGATAAACCTAGTGCCATATGTCTTACCAAAAATCCAATTCAGCACTCTAGAACTAAGCATATCGATATTAGGCATCATTTCATATGCGATCATGTCGTTAAAAATAATGTTGTTTTAGAATTTATTGACACAACACATCAATTGGCATATATTTTTACAAAAGCCTTAAATGAAGACCAATTTGAATTCATTAGAAGGGAACTAGGCATGTTAAATTGTCCTTGAAAATAAGTTTGTTTGAATGTATTTTCTGAAAAATGTCTCATCCTTTTCCGTTCTTCTATGGATTTGACTTCATCATTCTCCTTCGATTGAAAATGACATACAACTCATTATCTTAACCTATCTTGAGTCAAACACCTCTGAAACACCAAAGGGGGAAGAAAGGATTTTTTTTTTCTTCTTCCGCGGCATGCCAACTGTGACATCGCCAAAACCGGCGGTAGCACTGCCTGAGCGCTCGGGTGCCAGGCGGTGGCACCGCTCGGTTTGGCGGTGGCACCGCCCGAGACACCCTTCAAATACCGAAGGGTTAGGGCTGGCGGTGACACCGCCCCCAACCCATGAAGGCCTCGCTCAAACTCTCCCAAAAACTTTCTAACTCTCATTCTAACCTCTAGAAGTCTTGGAGAGGGATTCTTATTGGTCCAAGCTCTCCATCCTCCAAGAAACACTCCATAAGGTAAAATCTTTCCATCCTCTTCTCATTGTTTTACCTATTTTTTATAATTTCATTTTTTTTTTATCTATCATCTTGACTAGATAATGGCTCCTAAGAGATCAAAAGGGAAAAGGATTGAAAGAGATTCATATGACCGCGATCTTTTTAGATCCAAATAAGTAGCTCTTAGGTTTCCAAAATTCGAAACAAGATGTATCCATAAAGGCAAACACGTTGATCTCGATGAACTAGGAAACTTAGAACCCATTAGGTGGTTTGCTCATCTAGAGGCCCTACCTCTCCTACAAATAGATGAACCAATTTATCCTAGGTTAGTTAGGCTCTTTTATGCAAACTTATGGGTAGATGATGATAGCCTAAGTACTTACCTTCTAGGAAAACAAATTAGGATTTTTGATAGTACTATTTGTGAACTAATTGGAATCACTGAAAAAGATAGGGGCTGCTATTTTAGAGATAAATGGGATGTTAATATAATCGGAGCAACTTACACCGAAGCTGTCGAAACTATTTTTGCAAACTCGGACCTCGGAATAATACCCAAGAGTTGCGTACGCTTACTACCCTTTAACTCTAAAATTCTTCATCATATCATAACAAGCATACTATTCCCTAAGCAATTTCATCTTGATGAAATGAGTCAAATAGAAATAAGCACCATGTATTGGATTATGGGGGGTTAATCACTAGATTTCTTCTTGCCCATGACATTTGTATCCCATCCGAGGAAGAAACAATTCAAAGTGATAGATATAACATCATCAATAGAAATCTACTGAAAAGACTTAGGTGCACATTTAACAATGGTATATGGGTAAGGCAACCTAGAAGGATTGATCCTATTCCTCCACCAGTAGAACACCCAGAAACACCAATTCTTAGGGGAAATGAATCTCCTCCTCCTAGTCCCTTTGGTGCAGCACCTTCAGCTCCTGTTTCATCCTCTAAAGGACTCATTATGACATAACTGTCTCAGATCAAATTCAAACAAGACCAACTCAAATCGTAGCAAAAACAAATTCAAATCCAGCAAATTAAAATTTTGAAGGGACTACGACAAATGAATCAAAAAATATATGTCATGTATCAGCACTATAGATTACCTCCTAAGGATTAATTGATGTATCTTTTTATTCTGTTCTGTTTACTCTTAATATCAAGTTCGAAGTTTGTCATCTTTTGAACGAAAATGAACCTTCTTTTTAGATGTCTTTTTAAAATTCTGGATATATGCTGGTTCTTTTTCTGAATGAATGCTGATTTTTTTTCTGGATGAATGCTGATTTTTTTTAAGATGAATTCTGGATAAATATTTTTAGCAAATTTGAATAATCAATTTTATATGATTAATCTTAATACTGAAAGTCTCATCTCCTTTTTTGTTGATGACAAAGGGGGAGAAAAGTGATGACTTGTACCATTTTGATACCATGACTTATATGAATTGCAAAAGCTTGTGTGATACAAATGTCTTATATGCCTTGCAAAATCTTTGAGAATATCGCAAGATTGGTTGATCATATTGAAATCATGCCTTACATTTATATCATGAAATTCATGTTGAAAATTTTTATCTCCTATTGTAGTAAAAATTATCCCTTATCATTCGACTTGAAAATGATTTTCATCGAAGTTTCATTTTTATTGAGAATAACGATAAGTTCAATGGTTAGAACTTATTGGTTTATGCTTGAATTCTATGGGATGGAATTCAAGTGTTTGTATCTTCTCATAATATGGCATATAGATAAGGGGAGTTATGTTTCACTCCTTCATCAATTGATTGTCATCATCAAAAAGGGGGAGATTGTTGAATCTCGAATTTTGATGATAAAATCAATTGATGGGTTAATCGATCTAATCCATATTATTGAGTTAAGTATGCAGGATTAACTACGATAACCAGAAAACATAAAGCAAAAATACCGGAGTCAAGTTCGATGGACATTTAAGAATCCGAAGAATCGTCGGAGATGTTGCCGGAACCAATCGAGAAGAAATCGGGAACTTGTCGGAATTTTCGAAAATTCGCTGAAGAGATCGTCGGAGGTTCACGGAGATCACCGAGAAGGCTCGGCTACTCATTGAAGTCGTCACAAGATCGGGAGCCTGCTGGGAGTCCATCGGAAGAAATCCGAGGGCATATCGGAAGTCCGCCGGAAGTTCGTCGGAAAGCTCGCCGGAACAAGACTCGATGTTCACGGTTGAAAACTTGCTTGGGATGTTTTTAGTTACATAGTTCACATGTAATTAGGATTAGGATTAAAAGATAATCCTATATCCTGGTTAGGGGCCAATTGGGCCCAAAATTAGACTTGGTTTGGGCTGGACTTAAAGCCCAACCAGTGAACCGAAGTGTCTGGCGGTGGCACCGCCCAGCACCCGAGAGCCAAGCGGTGGCATCGCTTGGCTGGGCGATGGCACCGCCAGTACACTATCAGTGTCAAACACGATGGTGGCACCGCCAGCATCGGGAACTAAAGAGAATTCAAATTTTGGAGCCCAAATTTGAATCCTCTTGAGGCATATAAATACCCCTCAATTCTCAGCTGAGATTACAACTTTTTGAGAAGCAATAGATTGAGAAAAAGGTCTTAGAAAAGTCTTAGCAAGTCTTGTTTTCAATTTGTTAAAGTGTTCACCTACTTCTTTCTTGCTGAAAATTTGTAAGAGTGTGAACCTATTGTAAAAGGTTGTAAGAAGGGTATTTGCCCTTCCCCTTCAAGAGATTTGCTAGTGGAAGGTGGGAGCCTCATCGAAGAGGGCCTCGCAAGTGGATGTAGGTCATTTGACCGAACCACTTTAAAATTGGCGTGATCTCTGGTTTGCATTTTCTTATTGCTATTTACATTACTGCAAACCTTCTTACGTACTTTCTTTCCTTATTACCTTTGCTGCACATCTTTACGAACACGCGTTCAAGTTAAGCTTTTCAAGTTCGATTTTTATCGTATGAAAGATTTGTCGAAACCAACATTTTAATCCGCTGCACTAATTCACCCCTCCCTCTTAGTGCCACTCCGATCCTAACATCTCATATTTTAATGATGAAACCACTTGATATATGTTTATGATTTAATCTACATTTTGAGTGATGTAGGATACTTATATCAGGATGAGATAATTAAAGCAGGAAAATCATGTTGGGTCAGAGAAACATGTCAGAAGATTGGACGTCGGGCCGGTGGATCGGTCGACGTATCAACAGAAGGCTTCGGGCCGTGGACTCGGGTATTGGGCCAAGAAGAGTGGGTATTGCGCTAACGATATCGAAGTTGCAGAGTCAATTGTCCGATTGGGCAATAGGCCGTAGGAGAGGACGATGCACCGAAGAATCGGACGAAGCACGAGGGACCAATGATATGCTGGACAACTTGATTAATGCTTAGTATTAATTATCTAGATCGAAGTTTGTTTTACATGTGTAGGATTAACTACGATTGAAGTAAGACATGCAGTAGGAGTTATGCCGGAGTCAAGACCATGATCATGTTGGGGGTTCGAGAGTTCGACGGAAGTCTGGACGGTAGTCGGAGGTTCTGCAGGAACAAATCTAAGATGTCCAAGAACTTGCCAAAGAAGCTCGTCAAAACTTGCCAAGTGGATCGTCGCAAGTCCAGGAGTTTGCCGGAAGTATGCTAGAGCATCGTCAAGGGTTCGTCGGATGTTCGCCGGAAGTTCGCCGGAAGAAGCGATTGACGCACCGGAGCAAGTTGCAGTAAATGTCTTAAGAAATATCATAGTTAACATGTAGATTAATCTAGGAATGGGAGGTGATCCCATTAACTTAATCTGGGGGCAATTGGGCCCTTGACAAACCCAAATTGGGCCGAATGGATTAGCTCATTCGGACCTAGATTTCCTGGCCGACGGTGGCACTGCCCAGGAGCTCAGTCTGCTAGGAAAGCTGGGCGGTGGAACCACCCCATTCAAGTGGTGGCACCACTAGAGCTCAGTCTCCGAGCCCTGTCAGGCGATCGTACTGCCTAGTCTAGTGGTAGTACTGCCAGGACCTCGAAAATTCAGGAGATGACATTTTTGAGCTCCAAATTCAAACCAGTTTGGGGCTAGTATATACCCCACCCTTTCCTGCATGAAAGGGCACCGAAAATCCAATCTTATGTTGAATCTCGGATTTTGATGATAAAACTAATTGATTGTGTTTAAATGTTTGACTACATTTTGAGTGATACAGGTCTACTCGATCAGGATTAGACAATTAACGCAGGAGGAATTGACGTTGCGTCGGAGGAGATCACGTCAGGATATTGGATGCCAGAAGGCTTCGGGCGTCGGGCATCGGGCCAAGGAGAGCGAAATTGCACCAAGGATATCGGGGTTGCAGAGGTCAACCGTCGATTGGGCAACAAGCCACAAGAGAGGACGATGCACCGAAGAATCGGACGAAGCGCCAACCAATGACGTGCCAGGCAACAGAATGTCAATTTGCGTTATAATAATTGTCTAGATCGGAGTAGAGTGTTTGCTTGTGTGTGCAGGATTAACTACGATAACGACAAAGACATAAAGCAAAACAAAGTGCCGGAGTTAAGCGCGAAGGATTCGTTGGGAGTTAGAGAGTTCGACGGAAGTCCGAAGGTTCGTCGGGAATGCTGCCGGAACTAACCGAGAATGAGTAGGGAGCTTGCCGAAGGGTTTTTCGGAAGCTCGCCGGAAGGTTCGTTGGAAGTTCGCGAAGCTCGCCGAGAAAGATCGGAGCTTGCCGAAGAAGCTCATCGGAACTCGCCAAGATCAAATCGTGAAGTCTAGGAGCTTGCCGGGAGTCTGCAGAATGGTTTCCGAGAGTTTATCGGAAGACCGTCGGAAGTTCGCCAGAAGCTCGTCGGAAGAAGTCTTGACTTACGGACTTTGTAATAGCTTAGAAAATGTCTTTAAATTCATAGTTAGCATGTTAATTAGGGTTAGGATTAGGTGTTAATCCTATAACCCAAGTAGGGGCCAATTGGACCCGAGTTCGGACTGGTTTGGGCCAAGTTTGGAGCCCAACCAGTGAGCTGATTTAGCCTAGGCGGTGGCACCACCCAGCACCCAAGAGCTGGGCGGTGACACCTCCTAGCTGGGCGGTGGCACCGCCCAGCACCCGAGCGCTGGGCGGTGCCACCGCTTGGCTGGGCGGTGGCACCTCCAGCAGCGGGAACCCAAAGAGAATTCAAATTTTGAAGCCCAAATTTGAATCCTCTTGAGGCCTATAAATACCCCTCAAATCTCAGCTGAGAGAACAACTTTTTGAGCAGCAAGTGTTTGAGAGAAAGGCATTAGAAAAGTCCTAGCTAATCTTGTTTTCATTTTGCTAGTGTTCACCTCCTTCATTCTTGCTAAAAATTTGTGAGTGAACCGCTTGTAAAGAGTTGTAAGAGGGGTGTTTACCCTTCCGTTTCAAGAGACTTGCTAGTGGAAGGTGGGAGCCTCATCGAAGAGGGGCCTCGCAAGTGGAGTAGGTCATTTGACCGAACCACTCTAAAAATCGGCGTAATCTCTGGTTTGCATTTTATTATTGTCATTTACATTACTGCAAATCTTCTTACTACTTTAGTTCCTTATTACCCTTGCTGCGCAACTTTAAGAATATGCTTTCAAGTTAAACTTTTCAAGTTCCGTTCTTATCGTACGAAAGATTTTGATAAAATCGAAGTTTTAATCCACTGCACTAATTCACCCCCCCCCCTCTTAGTGCCGCTCCGATCCTAACAAGTGGTATCAGAGCCACGGTTTTCTACTTTGGTTTAACACCCAAATAGAAATGGCTCTTTATGGCTTTCAAGAGGTTCACTCTCTCATTCGTCCTCCCTTTTTCAATGGGACGGACTACACTTGTTGGAAAACTCGAATGAGAGTTTTCTTACTTTCTTTGGATTTGAATTTATGGGACATAGTCGAAAACGGATTTGAAATGTCTTCTCTCCTAATGAACCATTGGAATAATTTGGAGAAGAAGATGTTTTCTTTAAATGCAAAGGCTATGAATGCCTTATATTGTGCACTTGACAAAAGTGAATTTAATCGCGTTTCGATGTGTGACTCGGCTTTTGATATTTGGAGAACTCTAGAGGTCACTCATGAAGGCACTAGCCGAGTGAAAGAGTCCAAAATCAATATTCTTGTGCATTCTTACGAACTTTTCCGGATGAAACCAAGTGAGTCCATCGGAGACATGTACACCCGGTTCACGGATGTCATCAATGGACTCAAAGCTCTTGGTAAAAGTTTTTCTAATTTTGAACTAGTCACTAAAATCTTAAGATCCTTTCCAAAAAGTTGGGATCCAAAAGTTACGGCCATTCAAGAGGCCAAGGACCTTAAAACATTCCCTCTCGAAGAACTTATTGGGTCTCTAATGACCTACGAAATGAACAATGTGACAAAAAAGAAACTCGAGAACAACCTTCCAAATGATAGGAAGGATTTGGGACATAGAACACATGAAGACCACTCGAGCATAAGCTCAAGTGATGGTGAACTTAAACTACTAATGAAACAAAAATTAAAAAGCAAAAAGAATGGAACTACTTGATTTGAACGCAAGAAGAACAAAAGTTGGGATGAATTGAGCTCTTCCGAAGACGAGGAGAAAATCAAGAAAGGCGAGGTGGCAAACTATGCCTCACCCTCTTTCAACAATGATGTAATCAAAATCCCACTAATTTATTTCGATATTACATAATACTTTCTTGAGTTATTTTTAATTTAGTTTAGGATTAATTTTCTTGAAAATTGCATGTGTTATGTTAATGCAGTAAAATGTTAAATATAAATCTAATGCTTATACACCTAGTAAGATTAATCTTATATATGTGCTTGAGAAGCAAGAATTTGTATTTTGACGATTTCCATATTGATTTTCAATGACGATGCATGAATTTTGAATGGAAGGCTTGATGATTTTTTTTATGAACCTTATCTTTGGTTTTCAAACATGATGTATAGTTTTGACATAAGAACAAAAATTTGAAGTATGCTAATATAAAGTCAATCATATAAAGTAAAACTAAAGAAATTTTAAATATCTATAAGAATCATTCAAAATTATGTTCAATAAAACCTTACTTGATGTTGTAATGAAACCATTGAAAGTTTTGATGCTATGATTTGATGATTTTATGCATGAGATTGTAAAGTTATACATGATGATTTTTATGATTTATTGGTCTTGATGGTTTTTATGATAAAATTCATTTTTCGATCCTAAATGTTGATGCACATTTTTATCTAGCATAAATGACATGAATTTAAATAACTAAAAAGAGAAAAGCATTGTTCTTGAAAATTATTTTTCTCTATCTTGTTGATTTATATGAATCCCTTGAAAATGATTTTGGTTTGATGATTTGAATTAGAAATGAGTTATATCAAAATCATGATATTGATTTGACAAAATTGAATGAGTTGAAAACAAATGATGATTTTTCTCTTGAATACAACTTGTAATATTTTTACATATATATTTTCATCTTGATTTCTCGATATTCGATACATGAAATTTTTCCATGAATCAAAATTCTTTCATGATGTGATTCTTCTTGGTATTCACTAAAAATGATACATTCAAATTAACCTACTCTACTTGACATCTTGATAATTTATGACTTGAATATCATGTATAATATGCTCATAATGATGATTGAGTTATGTATGAAAAATGGAAGATATAGTTTTGAAATTTTGCATGTTCGAATTTGAAAATATTTGATATGCATGAAAATATTAAACATTTTGAAACCATGTTTTAGTGTTATGCTTAATGATCATGCTTAATAAATTTCGAAATTATGGATGATGAATCTTTTACGATTTATGGATCATTGATTTTTACCATAATGAAAGTACCTTATTGATTTTTGTTGTAATAAATCTTACTCTTTCGGTTTTAAACATGATAAATGTTGTTATTTGGTATAAATGAAACAAAATCATATGTTTTGAAATAATCGAAAAGAGGATAACATTCTTGAAAATTATTTTGCTCAATCTTATTGATTTTGATGAATCCATTTGTATCATTTTTGTGAATCTCTTGGATTTTGATAATGATTTTGATGATTTAAATTTGAATAATTTTTTATTGAAATCATGATCTTGATCTCTTGAAATTCATAACATGAAATCCTTTATGAATCAACATTTTCTTTTCTATTTAAAAGGAGATTTATCGAAATGTTTCATAATCTTTTAGTATTCATAATCTTGACAATTATGTATTGAAACTTTATGTAAACCAAGAATGTTCATCATGATTCTCTCTTTGAATATTTAAAGAGGAGAATTTTCTAGATGGTTCATGATTTTGATGATTGAATATTTGATATGCATGAATTGAGATCTTGCTCTCCTACCACTCTTTTTGCTATTCACCAAAAGGAAGACTAATTCTAATAAACCATGATATGCTATATGAATTTTATTGTATTCATGAAGTAAGATCTCATCACTAATTTTTGTTTATATTCCTTCATGTGATGATATGAATGTATGAAACACTTATGATATGATTTGTTATACAATTCCATGTATTCGTGAAATATTAATCTCATCACCCAATTAATTCCTCTTGATACTCCTAATGTGATGAAGTGAAATTATGCATGAAATACAAATGGGGATAAGTTTTTGGTAGGATATAATTTGACAAATTGATACCATCATGATATGAAACATTGATGATTTGCAATGATATATGCAATACTTGTGCTTTCTAATTATGATGTGATGTATTACATATGATGTAAATCATGATTTAAAATACTATGAGTTGTCGCTAAAATGATGTATTATAAATATTGATTTAATGTTTTGTATCATGAATACTCTAAATGATGAATATTTGGTATCATGATCAAAATGTTGACAAATAGTTAAAAATTTTAGTATCATGTATGATATCCTTATAATGTTGATCGATTTATTCAATATCATGCATGAATGAATATAAGGTTTTTGAAAATGTGCATATTCTAATTTGAAAATATGATGATGCACAATTAAGATTGATACTTACCTTTGTCATAATTGATGTAATGGGTCTTCCCTTCTTTTTGACAATGACAAAGGGGGAGATAGCTTGCTTGCACAAGTCAAGAAGATGCAAAAACTTGATTGCTTGCTTGCCTATCTTAAGTAGCAAAGATTGCTAACTTGCTTATTTCAAGAAGCAAAAGTTGTCTTCTTGAACATCATTATCTTGCCCATCTCAAGAAGCAAGACTTGCAACCTGCACATTGCAATAGGAAGTAAGAATCGATAGTTTACAAACTTCAACAAGAAAGCTATCTTGTATTTGCTTTTGAAATTTTTACTAGCTTGTATGTTACAAAACTTGCTCACTTTTTCAAATACTTTGCTAGCTTGCACTTTGTAAAGGAAGCAAAAATAACACTTCTCAAAAGAGAAGAAAAACTTACTGTCTTGAACATCTTTAATATGCTAGCTAGCATGATGTACAATTTGCTATTTTGAATATTACAAAGAAATACTATCATGCACATTGCAAAGAAAAGCAAAGTGCAATCGTGCACAAGAAGCAAGTGTTGAATTGCCATGATTGAACTTAAGAATCTTGCTATACTTTTGTGCTTATATGTTGTGATGAAAATCTAGCTTTATGTTGCAAAAACTTGCATATCTTTTAAAATAGCTAGAGCTACTTCTCTTTTTTGTTGATGACATAGGGGGAGAAGTATATTGAAGACTTCATATATTGAATTAAATATTTTATATATTTGCATGATAGTTTAAATGTTTTTCATAACATGTGATGAATGTTACTTGGATTTGGGATAATCCAAGTGTTCTATCAATAGCATATTGATAGGGGGAGTTTAGTTAAACTCCGGGGAGTTAAGGTTAACTCCGTTAGTCATCAATTAGTTGTCATCATCAAAAAGGGGGAGATTGTTGAATCTCGAATTTTGATGATGAAACTAATTGATTGTGTTTAAATGTTTGACTACATTTTGAGTGATACAGGTCTACTCGATCAGGATTAGACAATTAACGCAGGAGGAATTGACGTTGCGTCGGAGGAGATCACGTCAGGATATTGGATGCCAGAAGGCTTCGGGCATCGGGCATCGGGCTAAGGAGAGCGAAATTGCGCCAAGGATATCGGGGTTGCGGAGGTCAACCGCCGATTGGGCAACAAGCCGCAAGAGAGGATGATGCACCGAAGAATCGGACGAAGCGCCAACCAATGACGTGCCGGGCAACAGAATGTCAATTTGCGTTATAATAATTGTCTAGATCGGAGTAGAGTGTTTTCTTGTGTGTGCAGGATTAACTACGATAACGACAAAGACATAAAGCAAAACAAAGTGTCGGAGTCAAGCGCGAAGGATTCGTTGGGAGTTCGAGAGTTCGATGGAAGTCCGAAGGTTCGTCGGGAATGCTGCCGGAACTAACCGAGAATGAGTAGGGAGCTTGCCGAAGGGTTTTTCGGAAGCTTGCCGGAAGGTTCGTTGGAAGTTCACGAAGCTCGCCGAGAAAGATCGGAGCTTGCCGAAGAAGCTCATCGGAACTCGCCAAGATCAAATCGTGAAGTCTAGGAGCTTGCCGGGAGTCTGCAGAATGGTTTCCGAGAGTTTATCGGAAGACTGCCGGAAGTTCGCCAGAAGCTCGCCGGAAGAAGTCTTGACTTACGGACTTTGTAATAGCTTAGAAAATATCTTTAAATTCGTAGTTAGCATGTTAATTAGGGTTAGGATTAGGTGTTAATCCTATAACCCAAGAAGGGGCCAATTGGACCCGAGTTCGGACTGGTTTGGGCCAAGTTTGGAGCCCAACCAGTGAGCTGATTTAGCCTAGGCGGTGGCACCGCCCAGCACCCAAGAGCTGGGTGGTGACACCTCCTGGCTGGGCGGTGGCACCGCCCAGCACCCGAGCGTTGGGCGGTGGCACCGCTTGGCTGGGCGGTGGCACCTCCAGCAGCGGGAACCCAAAGAGAATTCAAATTTTGAAGCCCAAATTTGAATCCTCTTGAGGCCTATAAATACCCCTCAAATCTCAGCTGAGAGAATAACTTTTTGAGCAGCAAGTGTTTGAGAGAAAGGCATTAGAAAAGTCCTAGCTAATCTTGTTTTCATTTTGCTAGTGTTCAGCTCCTTCATTCTTGCTAAACATTTGTAAGAGAGTAAACCGCTTGTAAAGAGTTGTAAGAGGGGTGTTTACCCTTCCGTTTCAAGAGAGTTGCTAGTGGAAGGTGGGAGCCTCATCAAAGAGGGGCCTCGCAAGTGGAGTAGGTCATTTGACCGAACCACTCTAAAAATCGGCGTAATCTCTGGTTTGCATTTTATTATTGTCATTTACATTACTGTAAATCTTCTTACTGCTTTAGTTCCTTATTACCCTTGCTGCGTAACTTTAAGAATACGCTTTCAAGTTAAACTTTTCAAGTTCCGTTCTTATCGTACGAAAGATTTTGATAAAATCGAAGTTTTAATCCGCTGCACTAATTCACCCCCCCCCTCTTAGTGCCGCTCCGATCCTAACATCTTACTCTATGATTTTTAGAGCTCAAAAGTGTTTTAAAGGCTAGAAGTTCTTCTCCCTCTTTTCTTCCAAGTTTTGATCTTTTAAGAGAGGAGAGAAAATTCTGTAAGGGTTATCTCCTAAGCCCGTTAAAAGGAGTGAAACTGTAAAAGGGTGGTTAGACTTCGCCTATTGAAGGAAGGCCTCTAGTGGACGTCAGTGACCTCATTAGAGGAGGAAGCCAAAAGTAGATTTAGGTCAAGATTGACCAAACCACTCTAAATCTCGATTTACATTTACTTTATGTTTTCTATCTTTACTGCAAACCTCCATATGCTTTACTTCCTTATTACTTTTACTGCATTCCTTTACGAACTCGCTTTCAAGTTAAGTTTCTGAAAACGATTTTACGTCGGAAATGATATCATCGTACGAACGCAGTTTTAATCCTCATAAGTTTTTCACTGCAATAATTCATCCCCCCCCAGCCCACCCCCCTCTTAGTGCTCTTGATCCTAACAATTGGTATCAGAGCCTCATTATTTCTCACTTGGATTAACACCCAAGAGAAATGGCTCTTTCCGACAACCAAGAGGGTCACTCTCTCATTCGTCCTCCCTTCTTCAATAGGACGGACTACACTTATTGGAAAACTCGAATGAGAGTTTTCTTGCTTTCATTGAATCTTGATTTATGGCATAGAGTCAAAAATGAATTTGAAATGTCTTCTCTTCCAATGAACCATTGGAATGATTTGGAGAAGAAGACATTTTCTCTAAATGCAAAGGCTATGAATGCCTTATTTTGTGCCTTAGATAAAAATGAATTCAATCGGGTTTCTTTGTGTAAAATGACTTTTGACATATGGCACACTCTTGAAATCACACGCACTTCTAGAGTTAAAGATTCAAAATTTAACTTTTTATTGCATGATTTCAAGCTTTTTCGAACGAAGCCGAGCGAAACCATTGTTGACATGTACACCCGTTTTACGGATGTCGTCAATGGTTTAAAAGCTCTTGGCAAATGTTTCTTGAATTTTGAACTTGCTAGTAAAGTTTTACAATCACTTTTTAAAGCTTGGGAATCAAAAGTAACGGCAATACAAGAAACAAAAGATTTAAATATTTTTCCACTTGAAGAACTTATCGGTTCATTGATAACATATGAAATGGTACGCAATGCACATGAGGAACAAAACCACATTCCAAAGAACAAGAAGGACTTGAGACATAGAACATTTGAAGACCACTCGAGCATAAGCTCAAGTGATAGTGAACAAGAACTACTCACTAAGAAATTTAAAAAATTAAAGAAACAAAAATTTAAGAACAAAAAGAACAGAACTACTTGCTTTGAACGCAAGAAGAAGAACATAAAGTGGGATGAATCGAGCTCCTCCAAAGATGAGGAGAAAATCAAGAAAGACGAGGTGGCAAACTATGCCTTAACGACATTCAACGATGAGGTAATCAACACCCCCTTAATTTAATTCGAAATTACTTGATGTTTTCCATGATGCATTTTCTTTTTTAGAATAATTATTATTATTTTTCTTAAAAATTACATGTTTTATGTTTTTTTTTTGTAAGTAAAAGTAAATTGATTGTGTAAAGTTTCTACAAATAGCTTTATCTATACAAGTCATAGACAAAGCCAAGTAACTCATAGAGTACGAATGCGATAATTATATTAATGGAATAAAATGTTAGATTTAAATCTAATGATCACATGTATGTTTTTCTTGAGAAGAAAAATGTGTATCTTAATAATTTTCGATTTTGATTGAAACCATGCTTGATGTCTTAATGAAAATATTAAGAAGTTTAATATCATGCTTAATGATGATGCATGGCTATTTTATGCAAAACTAAGCATGAAAAGATAGATTCACCTAAAAAGAAAAATGTATGACTACAACAAATAACAAAATGATTTTGGTTGGAAATACCTTATGCTCAATGAAGCCATGATCGATGAATATGCTTTATGTTTAATAATTTCTTTGTCTTGTATGTCCTATCATGATGAATTTTTTTTGGTAAGTAAAAGTAAATTGATTATGTGTAAAGTTTTTACAAATAGCTTTATCTATACAAGTCATAGACAAAGCCAAGTAACTCATAGAGTGTGAATGCGATAGTTATGACTACACATTCTGTAGACTATAACTCCTAATTATAGTCAACATAGAAAATATTTATCTAGATATATCAAAACTACCTGTGAGTACATAATTTGGCGTCATACCCAACATATAAACTATCATGATGAATATTTTGAAAATAAATGAAATCATGTTTGATTTGAAATAATGCATAATGATCTTGCTTAATGAGTTTTCTTTCGAAATGATGCATGATGATCTGTGTGATTGTCAAACTTTGTGATCTTTTGAAAGATTTTTTTTAGCGTTAATGAATGATGCATGGATTTGGCATAAAAGAAAAGAACAAGCATATATTAAATCTCTTCTGGCTAATCAAACATATTTCTTATGCAGTCTCTTCTAGAACTAGTACTAATATGTGGTATGATCCTTGGGTGAATGAGAAGAGTATATTTCAATTATATGGCGACAGAATATGAAAAGATCTTGGGGCTCCCAAAGATTGGAAGGTTTCCGAGTTCATTGCTAACGGCACCTGGTGTCTCCCTAATCCTATTTCTCCCAAAATGTTATCACTTTGGTCGACTATTATAGCTATTCCAATCAGGAACAACTCTTCAGATATACTTATTTGGCCTCATGACAATGACAAATTTAGTGCCACATCCGCATGGAATCAAATTAGGCAAAGAAATAACAAGTGGGTCCCAAGCAGTTGGACATGGGATCGACCGGGATCACAAAGACATTCCTTATGCACATGGCAGGCCCTTCTCAATAAACTACCTACAATAGACAATATGAAAAGAAGAGGTATCTATCATGTTAACCGATGCTCCCTTTGTATACAACAAGAAGAAACTGTTGACCACCTCTATTTTGCTTGTGACTATACAAAATGGATATGGAAGGAGATTCTCTAGCGATTTGAACTCAATAGAACCAAACTTGCACCAAGAACTAAGCGACCTCATGCAATATTTCTCAAGAAAAGGGCTTCTCACATAACTGGCAAAGGTTACTTTCAGATGTGCTATTTGGTGGATGTGGAAGGAGAGATGTAACATAATCTTTGAATGTCAACACACAAACAATGCTCAGCTCTTGAAAGAGATTATTAGAGACTCAAGATCTTGTATGGAGCAAGATCTCAAAACGGAGCACTTTACCCAAAGAGAAAAAGATATTTTTATCAAATTTAATTTTGCTATTAGCCAAAGATCTTGGGAATGATGCCAAATTATGTACCCACAGGTAGTTTTGATATATCTGGATAAATATTTTCTATGTTGACTATAATTAGGAGTTATAGTCTACAGCATGTGTAGTCATAACTATCGCATTCGCACTCTATGAGTTACTTGGCTTTGTCTATGACTTGTATAGATAAAGCTATTTGTAGAAACTTTATACATAATCAATTTACTTTTACTTACCAAAAAAAAAAGAAAAAGCAAAATTAAGTTTGACAATCACAAAGATCATCATGCATCATTTCGAAAGAAAACTCATTAAGCAAGATCATTATGCATTATTTTAAATCGAACATGATTTAATTTATTTTCAAAATATCCATCATGATAGTTTCTATGTTGGGAATGATGCCAAATTATGTACCCACAAGTAGTTTTGATATATCTGGATAAATATTTTCTATGTTGACTATAATTAGGAGTTATAGTCTACAGTATGTGTAGTCATAACTATCGCATTCGCACTCTATGAGTTACTTGGCTTTGTCTATGACTTGTATAGATAAAGCTATTTGTAGAAACTTTACATATAATCAATTTACTTGTTGAAATTTTCTAGATTGATTCCTTTGAAAGATACATAGCAGAAACCCAATGTGACCATAAGGAACATTTGTTTTGCAAAAGATCCCACAATTCCTGTACCAGACATGCTTGATTCCAATCTCTAGCATTTCTCAAGTTTAGCCCCCCTTCAACTTTCGGTTTGCAAATGCTATCCCAATTTACCATATGCATTGCCTTATCATTTGTGTCATTCCAGAAGAAGTTCATTAATAACCGTTCAATATCTTGGAGAAGTCCAGCAGGCAGAAGAAATACATTACACCAATATATAGAATAGGATTGCAGTACCGAACGGATAAGTTCGAGTCGTCCTGCTTTTGATAGAAACCTATTTTTCCAAGAAGAGATTCTATTCTTTATTTTTTGCAAGATAGGCTGACAGTGGGTTTTGTGAATGCCTGTGGATATGAGCGGGAGACCTAAATAAGGAACTGGCAAGCTTCCCTCATTAACCCCCAAAGTTTGTGCAATAAAGATCTTATCCTCAACGTAAGGGCTCATATATACTTTACTTTTCGCATGATTTAACTGAAGTCCAGAAACCATACCAAAGTCATTCATAATAGAAGCCAGGTTCTTTACTGAAGTTGGTTCATTTTGGAGAATGATAAGTAAATCATCTGCAAATGTTATATGTGATATACGAATAGAACCAGCAATGGGTACCTTAATGCTGCAATTTAAGACTATGTGTTCCAACATACAGCTAAGTCCTTCCATCGCAATAGTAAAGAGATACGGAGAGAGTGGATCACCTTATCGGATTCCATTCGTGCTCCCAAAAAATCCAATAGGTGAGCCATTAAAGAGTATCGAAAACTTTGGAGTTTCCAGGCAAGATTAAATCCAATGAACCTATTGCTGTAGAAAGTTCATATCGAGGAGCATCTTATAGATAAATTTCCTATTAACTGAATCAAAGGCTTTCCGTAAATCAGCTTTAAAACAAATTTTTGTCCCTCTTGCTTTGGAGTGCAAATCTTTGACCAAGTCATTAGCAAGCAAAATGTTATGAGGTATACTTCTCCCTTTGATGAAAGCAGCTTGATTTGGGCTAATGATCTTGTGTATTACCTTTTGCATTCTATTTGCCAATACTTTGGAGATGATCTTGTAAATAAAGTTGCATAATGATATGGGTCGATAGTTCTCTAGTGAATCAGCCCCTGCATTCTTCGAAATTAAAGAAATAAAAGTGCAATTCATCTCTCTAAGAATATGACCTGAAGAGAAAAAATGTTGGCAAGCCTTGATCACCTCATTTCCAACAATAGACCAAGTAGTTTGGTAAAATTCAGTTGGAAATCCATCTGGACCTGTGCTTTTGTGCTTTGGTGACTTAAAGACAACACATACAATTTCGTCATTTGTAATTGGGGCATTGAGGATTGAAATAGCTTCCGAATCAAGTTTTCTAGTTGGCTCCACATGAATGTTATTAGGTTTCCCAGCTTGATTGAGTAAGGAATAAAAAAATTGCTCTGTGTATGCTTTAACCTCATCTAAATTCTCAATAAGATTATCATCTTTGTCTCTGCATTTGCTGATACGGTTAACTGCCCTTCGAGTAGCAATTGAAGCATAGAAAAATTTAGTATTGGAATCCCCTAGTGTAAGCCAATGCTGTCGAGACTTCTGCTTTGCAAAACTTTCCTCCTGTTAAGGCTTGCATGAAGTTATTTCTGGCTTCTGTCTCTTTGTAGATAATATTCTCATCATTTGGTACCAAATGATGAGAATATTATAATTTTGCTATTAGCTAAAGATCTTGGGAATGATGCCAAATTATGTACCCACAGGTAGTTTTAATATATCTGGTTAAATATTTTCTATGTTGACTATAATTAGGAGTTATAGTCTACAGCATATGTAGTCATAACTATCGCATTCGCACTCTATGAGTTACTTGGCTTTGTCTATGACTTGTATAGATAAAGCTATTTGTAGAAACTTTACACATAATCAATTTATTTTTACTTACCAAAAAAAAAAAAATCAATCAATGAGCTGAAACAAAAGGAGGAAAGCAATTTTCTTGAAAAATATCCTTTTTCTCTATCTTATCGATTTTTCACTAAGAGACCAATAAAATTATATTGTCTTTTTGAATCTCTTGAAAGTAAGATTATTTTAATGACTTGAATTTGTAATGAGTTTTATCAAAATCATGATATTGATTTCTTAGAATAATATGAGATTACCTTTGATGATCATTTTGACTATTTTGATTCATGGAATTTTGGATTCATGACTTAATCTTTCATTTGTTTATAAGATGGTTGAAATCTTTGTATCTTTGAATTATTACCTTCTCCTTTCAACTTTTTATGCATGTTATATGTTAAACATTTGAAACCATGTTTTGGTATCATGCATATCTAAGAAATATTGATTTGACAAATTAATACTATGATGATTTGAAATATTTATGAATCAGAATGATGCATATGCTTTTTATTATGATGATGTACATGGTGTATCATAAATGCTTTAACCAATAAATGTTTGGTATCATAATCAAAATGTTGATAAATACTTAAAATTTTTTATATTTAATTATCATGTATAATATGCTCATAATAATGAATGATTTATTTTTTTGATATCATACATGAAAAATGAAATGTAAGGTTTTGAAAATGTGCATGTTTTAATTTGAAAATATAATGATGCACAAATGAGATTGATACTAACCTTTGTCATGATTTAGAAATTGATGTAAAGGGTTTTTTCCTTCTTTTTGACAATGACAAAGGGGGAGATAGCTAGCTTACATAATTCAAGAAGAAAGCAAAAATTACACTTCTCAAAAGAGAAGAAATTGCTATCTTGAATATCATCGATAATTACTAGCTTGAAATCTTAAGAAAATGTAAAATGTGCTATCTTGCCTGTCTCAAGATGCTAAACATGCTAAACCTCAAGATGCTAAACATGCTAAACCTGCACTTTGCAATGGAAGTAAAATTGCGAGCTCAAAAATTGCAAAGGAAGCAAAATTTGCTAGCTTGCAACTTGTATATTTCAAGAAGCAAGAGTTGCTTTTTGAACATCTTAAAACCGCTAGCTTGCATGTTCTAAAATGTTGTTGCTAGCTTGTATGAAGTAGAACATGCTATCTTACTACCTTGTATATCTAAAAATTGATAGCTTGTATATTCTAATGTGATATAGCACTTGCTAAATTTTTGCTAGTTTGCACGATGTAGCATTTGCTAAATTTTCAAGCTTACAAATTGCATAATGATAAAACTTGATATTATGTTTTTCATGCAATATGTTGAACATATACATAGTTACAAATATTAATGTAGACTGAACATCGTTCACAGATTTTTCTTGAATCTCTTTTTCGTACGATCATTACATTTTAGTTTACGTTTACATTTTGATTTCAATCATAACTGTAAACTGCCTTCTGCGCATTTATAAAACGTATCTCAAAGTTCAGTATCCTCAAAATTGGCATTTAGACGTAAACCGGTTTTATCGTACGAACGTAGCATTTCAATGTCATCTCGCTTAATCTTAAGTTAAAGTAATCTTAGAATCGGCTTTTACATCGAAATCGTTTTTATCAAACGAACGCAGCTTTCGATTTTAATAGTGAAAGATTTCCACTGCACTAATTCACCCCCCCCTCTTAGTGCTCTTGATCCTAACAATTGGTATCAGAGCGGGGTTAACTCTCAAACGGATTAAAACCCAAGAGAGATGGCTTACGTCGGAAACGAAGAGGGCCATTCTATTACACATCCACCCATGTTCAATGGGACGGACTACACCTATTGGAAGACCCGAATGAGGATCTTTCTTATTTCTATGGATTTTCAACTTTGGAATCTTGTCGAAAATGATTTTTCGAAGTCTTCTCTTCCAATGATCGATTGGAATGATTTGGAGAAGAAGGCTTTCGCTCTTAATGCAAAGGCTATGAATGCCTTATTTTGTGCACTTGATAAAAACGAGTTTAATCGTGTTTCGATTTGTGAAATCGCATTTGATATTTGGAACACACTCGAAGTGACTCATGAAGGCACAAGTAGAGTGAAAGAGTCAAAAATCAATCTTTTGCTACACTCTTTTGAACTTTTCCGGATGAAACCGAGTGAGACTATTGGCGACATGTTTACCCGTTTCACGGATGTCATCAACAGTCTAAAAGGACTCGGAAAAAGTTTTTCGGATTTTGAGCTCGTAAATAAGATTCTAAGATCCCTTCCTAAAAGTTGGTATCCTAAAGTCACTGCTATTCAAGAGGCGAAAGATCTAAACAACTTCCCTCTTGAAGAACTAATTAGGTCATTAATGACCTACGAGATGACTTACAAAGCTCATGAAGAGCAAGAAGACATCCTTCCAAAGAACAGGAAGGATATGTCATTTAGAACTTCAGAAGACCACTTGAGAGAAAACTCAAGTGATGAGGACTGTGACGATGACTTAGCACTTCTAACAAGAAAATTTAAAAAATTCATTAAAAGAAACAAGTTTAAAAATGACACAAAAAACAAACTTGAACCAAAAAGGACCAAGTCATTTGCTATGAGTGCAAAAAGCCGAGACACTACAAGAGTGATTGTCCCAAAATCAAAAAGAGAACACCAAAGAAGAAGACGCTCAAAGCAACATGGGATGATTCGAGCGCATCCGAAGAAGAGGAGTCCAACACCGAGCAAGTTGCTCATGACGCCCTAATGGCCATCGGAGAAGAGGTAACGGATTTAATTGATACAGATTTACCTTATCATGAATTATTAAATGCTTTCCATGAATTATTTGATGAATGTAAGACAATTAGTAGAAAATACAAATTGCTAAAAAAGGAGCATGATAGTCTTATTTGTAATTTCGATAAGTTAAAAGCTGAATATCATGATAGTTTAAGCTCATGCATAAAATGCCATGATCTAGAAACTCTCCGAAAGGAAAACTTGCTACTTAAGGACACCTTGAAGAAATTCGAGGTTGGTAGCAAGTCATTAAACATGATCTTTGCAAACAAGGGTCACGTTCGCAAAAGAAGTGGAATTGGATTTGTGAGAAGTCCTCACCAAAATCCAACCACCTTCATAAAAGGCCCCATCTTACATATTCGACACCAAAGCAAATGTAACTTTTGTTGCAAACTTGGACACAAAACGCATTATTGTACATTCAAGAAGATTAGTCCGAATAAATTAATTTGGGTCCCTAAAGGAACCATGATAAACTATATACAACATGATAAACAATGTAGATCTATCTTTGAGGCACCCAAAAGCAAATGGGTACCTAAAAATCATCCTTTCTTGTAGAAACTCATACCATCGCAAGCTAGGAGCAAGAGATGGTACCTTGATAGTGGATGCTCAAGGCATATGTGTTAGGACTCTAGCTTGAAGAGTCCTAATTGAGAGGGACATTCATGTAAAACTGTTAGGACTCTAGCTAAGAGAGTCCTAATTGAGAGGGACATTCTGTTAGGACTCTAGCTAGGAGAGTCCTAATTGAGAGGGGCATTCATGTAGGAGGTTTTTTCTTATAGAAGAATTAGGAGTTGTAAGGGAATAGGAGTCTTGAGTATGAGTCCTATTAGGAGTTGATTAGAAGTAAGAGTTTTAAATAGGAGTCCTATTAGGAGTTAGGGTTTAGAAGCCTTATAAATAGCCATGTATTCCTTCTCTCTTTTCATAAACAATAGATGAATCTTTTCTACAGCCTTTGAGCAGCAATTTAGAGGCAGGAACCCCTATAGAGTTCCAAGGAGGCCAATCCCCTAAAGAGATCAACCCCAAGTTTAGAATCTGCAAGGGTTCTAACACCTGGTATCAGAGCAGCGTTCTTGGCATCTCGCTGCCCTTCCACTGCCATCAATCAGCCCTCCACAACTGCCCAAAGCAATTCCCACAATTGCTTAAAAGATCGTCGCCGAATTCCGCCATCATCTCCACCACTGCGGATCATCCTTTGATCTCCCCGTGAATTGCAACAAGTTCTGGTTTCCTACCTTACTACTACTGCAATTTAGTTATCCTTATTTGAAAATCAAAAAAAAAAAAAACTGTTCCTATATTGCTGCATAAACCTTTCGTCACAAAGTTTTCATCTCTATGACGAAAGATACATTGTAGAATTCCAATCGCATAATACCATCTGTTTGATCTTGCTACTATGCTTTTTCTATCCAAATTTCTATGAAATTTTTATGACATCTTTGACACTTCCTAACAGCAGATTTCCATTTGGTTTTTTCAAAAAATTCTCAATATAAACCATTGATCTTTTACGTCTAATCTACTATACTTGAAAATCTGCACTATAAAATTTCAGCCGCATAGCACTGTTTGTTTGATCTTGATACTATATTGTTTCTATCCAAATCTCTACGAAATTTGTATGACAGCTTTGACACTTCCTAACAGTAGATTTCCCTTTGGTTTCATCAAAAAATTCTCAATATAAACTATTGATCTTTTACGTCCAATCTGCTATACCTAAAAATCTGTGCTGCAAAAAATTTCAGCCACATATTGTTGCCTTAACCCATCTATTTGTAATCTTTTTTGAATGAAATTTCTTATACACTTCATAGATCATCTTGGCTTCCATCTAAGATTGATCTATTAAGAAATTCATCTCTAAAAACGATTTTATGTTGCTGCAAATTTTGGTCGTAACCTGCTGAAATTTTTTGACGAGAATTCTGCAATCGCAACTTGCACCAATTTCCTTGCTATTATACTACCAAAATTTTCTTGATTAAATTAGATATCCTTGCTGCATATAAACTATGATTTTGCTATCAATTCCCTCCTAAATTCTCTCAAGTTTTTGGTGGAAATTACGTCGAGAAACCGTTGTTTCTTCGATGACAATTCTACTCTTACAAGACAGCACATACTTGCTGCAACTTCCACTTATTTCTATCAAACCTTTGCTACCATCTACCACAGATCCAAAACTTTCATCTACAACCCTAAAACTCCACCAAACCACACTCTCAAACTGCACCCAAAATAGCTACAAAACAAGCCTAAACCGTAGCCTACATCCACCGATCTACCAACCCTTTCTACCATCATCTCTCACAACCAATACATGCCTTTAACCCGACAACAAAAGAGAGATCTTAACATCATAGATTTGGCGGCATATACTATGGCATCTGAGGATGTAATCAATGCTAAATTCGAAGCCTTCGAGGCGCGAATGGAGGATAAGATTCGGACGCTCTTTACCGAACTCATATTGGGCCGACCACTAAGCACGAAGAAATCACATCAAGGAGAGAGCTTTGCCCAATCGCACCAAACCCAAAGATATGACTTCCAAGAGAGAGGAAACTCTATGACTGACCCCAACTATCAATGAATGAGAGTGGACTTCCCTAGATGGGAAGAAGGAGACCCGATTGGTTGGATCTCGTGCGTGAAGCGATATTTTCAGTACCACAAAACCGCGGATGCATCTATGGTGAAAATTACAGCTATACATCTTGAAGGGGATGCTATACAGTGGTTTGACTAGTTTGAACATATTTATGGAGTTCTTTCATGGCGACAATTCAAAGAAGGACTGCTAATCCGCTTCAGACCAACCGATTACGAGAATATTGACGGACAACTAGCAAAGATCCGACAAACCTCCGCCATTCAGGAGTACCAAACTAGGTTTGAAAGGTTATCTAATCAAACTCGTGATTGGTCTCAAAAACAGCTATTGAGGACCTTCATTGAGGGCTTGAAGCCGGAGATCCGAGGAGAAGTTAAAGCGCGACAACCATATACGCTAATGGCAGCCATCTCTTTCGCACGACATCAAGAGGAGCAATTGAACCATGAAGCTCAGAGGACTAGGGTCGCTCCTCAACCAGTAATATTGAAGCCCTCAGCCCCCCCTACTATCGACCAAGTCCCTACACCAAAGAGGTTAATAAGAGAAGAGCTTCGGGAGCGATATGCGAAGGGGTTATGTTGGCATTGTGACGAGCCGTGGAGCCGTGAGCATCGCTGTAGTAAAGGGAGACTTCTTATGATTGAACCAATAGAAGAAGAGGTCATTGAACATCCAGAAGAGAGCCTTGAACATGAAGAAGAAGATGCAGAAGAAGACCCACAACCGACTGAAGTTAAGGTACATGCACTAGCCGGCTACTCAAACCCGCAAACGATGAAAGTTGGAGGCCTTCTCAAACAACAACCGATCATTGTTCTCATCGACACGGGCAGTTCTAATAACTTTCTAAATAGTAAGGTTACTATCCAGATGGCCTTACCTATTGAGAATTGCAGCAGGTTTGACGTTAAGGTCGTCGACGGACGGATTTTGAATTGTGATCGTAGGCGCCCGTAGGAGAAACTATTGCTGCAGGACCAAGAGATAATTGCAGATTTCTTCCTTCTCCCTCCTGACGTTCATAAGGCCATGTTCATAATTAAATGGTTGACAACATAGGTGATATTTCTTGGAATTTTATGCAACTAATTATGAAATTTTACAGTAAGGAGAAACAGGTGATACTGAACGGGAAACGTGGGGGCGACATAACGACGATTTGCACACAACAAATGGAGAAGGTTTTGCATAAAGCATGTAGCAGATTTTTTATACAACTTGAGCAGAAAACTAAGGGAGAGCCAATACAATTTGAAGATCCAAACCTACTTCCTTTGCTTGCTGAATTTTCAGATACATTTGACGAACCGCGCAACCTACCTCTTTACCCGTCGGCATGATCATTGTATAATGATTCTTCCAAGCAAATCTCCAGCAAATGCTCAGCCATATCAATATCCACATCTCCAGAAGGATGAAATAGAAAGGATTGTAAAAGAGATGCTCAAAACAGGAGTTATTCGGCCAAGTTGCAGCCCCTACTCTTCACCGGTGCTCCTCATACGAAAGAAGGATGGAATATGGCGATTATATGTTGATTACCGAGCTCTCAATGGCATAACAATCAAGGATAAATACCCTATTCCAGTAGTAGATGAGTTTCTAAGGGAGCACAAATCTTCACAAAGCTGGACCTTCGATCCGGGTATCATCAAATACGAGTATACGAAGAAGACATACCGAAAACCATCTTTTGAACACATAACAACCACTATGAATTTTTGCTTTCTTCATAAGAAGGTGGAATATCTTGGGCATATCATATCAGAGGAAGGTGTGGCAGTAGACCCCTTCAAAATTAGAGCAATGCAAAACTGGCTGACCCCGTGGAACATAAAATTGCTACATGGTTTTTTGGGTTTATTAGGCTACTACTGCAAGTTCGTGAAAAACTATGGAGAGATCAGTGCACCACTTACTTCCTTATTAAAAAAAGATGTCTTCCAATGGTCGGACAGAGCCTCCGCTGCCTTCGACAAACTTAAGGCAGTCATGACGACGACGCCGGTGCTAACACTACCAGATTTCAACCGACCCTTCATTATTGAGGCCGACGCATCTGGAGTCGGAATTGGAGCCATTCTCATGCAAGATGGTCGACCACTCATATACACTAGCAAGGCATTATCTCCCTCCCATCAAAATAAGTCAACATATGATAAGGAGATGCTCGCCATTATGCGCGCAGCAACGAGGTGGAGACCCTACTTGATCGGCCGACGATTTAAAATTAAAATCAACCATAAAAGCCTCAAGTACTTTTTGGAGTGAAAAATATCATCTCCTGAGCAGCAAAAATGGGTAACAAAACTTCTTGGATTTGATTATGAAATAACTTACAAAAGGTGGAAAGAGAATGTTGTTGCAGATGCGCTTTCGCAGCTACCTGAGCAAGCTGAATTTTCGGTCGTTTTACTTCCAACCAACGACTTCCTTAAGGATATTAAGATGGAATGGCAGGAAGATTCGGAGACCAGTAAGATAAAAAAAATAAAAATTAGAGGAAGCACCAAGCTCCGTGGCTCATTACAATCGGGACTCAAAAGTATTATGCTATAAGGGACGCATTGTTCTTGTGACAAATTCTACTTGCATCTTCAAGAGCAGATTTTGGACAAAGTTATTCCATATGCAGGGTACTAAATTGAAAAGAAGTATGACATATCACCCATAAACCAACAGCCAGACGGAAGTTTTAAATAGGTGCTTGGAGACAGCCTAGAGCCACCCACCAAATATGACTACCCAAAGAGAACTCCAGACCCAGCCAAGTGTCATTATTGATTGACTGATCATGACTCGACGACGACGACCCACTAATGAAGTGCTAATATAGTGGACGAACCTACCAATAGAAGATACCACTTGGGAGAACTATGACGACTTGAAGATCAAATTCCCAGAATTCACGAATCATCAGCCTCGAGGACAAGGCTGATTTGAGAGGGATATTCATGTAAAACTGTTAGGACTCTAGCTAGGAGAGTCCTAATTGAGAGGGGCATTCATGTAGGAGGTTTTTTCTTATAGAAGAATTAGGAGTTGTAAGGGAATAGGAGTCTTGAGTAGGAGTCATATTAGGAGTTGATTAGAAGTAAGAGTCTTAAATAGGAGTCCTATTAGGAGTTAGGGTTTAGAAGCCTTATAAATATCCATGTATTCCTTCTCTTTTTATAAGCAATAGATGAATCTTTTCTGCAGCCTTTGAGCAGCAATTTAGAGACAGGAACTCCTATAGAGTTCCAAGGAGGCCGATCCCCTAAAGAGATCAACCCCAAGTTTAGAATCTGCAAGGGTTCTAACAATATGACTGGAGATCCATCTTAATTCTCTAAGCTCACTAGCATAGACGAAGGCTATGTCACATTCGGAGACAACAACAAGGGTAAAATCATTAGCAAAGGAACCATAGGTAACAAATCCAATTTCTTTATTGAAGATGTTTTTTTAGTTGATGGTTTAAAACATAACCTCTTGAGCATTAGTCAATTATGTGATAAAAGATACATTGTTAGATTCGAATCTAAAGCTTGCATCATTGAAAAACCACACAAAAACATGTCTATAATTGCATTAAAACAAAATAACGTATACACTATTGACATCAATGATTTGTGTAATGAAATGTGTTTTCGGCTTTGAATGAGGATGTTTGGCTATGGCATAGAAGATTAGGTCATGCTAGCATGAAACTGATCACTCAAATATCATCTAAAGATCTTGTAAGAGGAATTCCTCATATCAAGTTTATCAAAAATAATGTATGTGATGCTTGCCAATTAGGTAAACAAATTAAGGGTAGTTTCAAATCTAAGAATCAAATAAGCACCTCTAGGCCCTTACAATTGATCCATATGGATTTGTTCGGACCAATCTCTACATCAAGCCTAGGAGGTAGCAAATACGCCTTCGTCATTGTGGATGACTATAGTAGAGACACATGGACTTACTTCTTAAAACAGAAAAATGAATGCTTTAGATCTTTTACCAAGTTTTGTAAACTTGTTCAAAATGAGAAGGGTTCTATGATTTCGTCAATTAGAAGTGATCATGGTGGAGAATTTCAAAACCATGATTTCCAAGAAATCTGTGAACTCAATGGATACAACCAAAATTTCTCTACTCCAAGAAATCCTCAACAAAATGGAGTAGTAGAAAGAAAAAATCGAAATTTACAAGAAATGGCAAGAACCATGTTGAATGAACATAGCCTACCCAAATATTTTTGGGCCGAAGCCGTAAACACTACATGCTATATTTTGAATAGAGTTCTAGTTAGACCCTTACTCACCAAAACTCCTTATGAGTTATGGAACAACAAAAAACCCAATGTTTCATATTTTAAAGTCTTTGGGTGTAAGTGCTTTATCTTGAATGAAAAAGATAACTTAGGAAAATTTGATGCTAAATCCGATGAAGGAATCTTTCTTGGTTATTCTTCGGTTTTTAAAACTTTTCGTATCTTCAATAAAAGAACATTAATTATTGAAGAATCCATTCATGTTGTTTTCAATGAGATTTCTGAAATCAGGAAAAACGATTTTGATGATGATGTTAATTTTGATTCCTTGAATTTAAATGAAACCCCGTCTCCAACTAGCAACTTGAATGCATCCACTTCCGAAACATCCTTACCCAAGGATTGGAAGTATGTAGATGCTCATCCTAAGGAGCTAATCTTAGGAGACACATCAAAGGGGGTTCAAACACAATCCTCTCTTAAAAATTTTTGTGCCAACACCGCTTTTCTCTCCCAAATTAAACCCAAATGCGTTGACGAAGCCATGAAAGATGATTCATGGATTATCGCAATGCAAGATGAATTAAATCAATTTGAGAGAAATGAGGTGTGGAAGCTTATTCCTAGGCCAAATGACCATTTAGTTATTGGTACTAAATGGGTCTTTAGAAACAAGCAAGATGAAAATGGTATCGTGGTTAGAAACAAGGCTAGACTAGTGGCCAAAGGTTTCAACCAAGAAGAAGGTATCGATTACGAAGAAACCTTCGCTCCTATGGCTCGATTAGAAGCCATAAAGATGCTCCTTGCCTACGCTAGTAGTAATAATTTTAAGCTATTTCAAATGGATGTTAAAAGCGCTTTTCTTAATGGTTTTATTTCTGAAGAAGTCTATGTTGAACAACCTCCTGGATTTGAAAATAATAGCCTCCCTAATCATGTGTTTAGATTAACTAAAGCTCTCTATGGTTTAAAACAAGCTCCGAGGGCTTGGTATGAGAGACTTAGTTCTTTTCTTATTGAAAATAATTTCATAAAAGACAAGGTTGATACTACATTATTCATCAAGAATTTTGAAAATAATTTTCTCATTGTTCAGATTTATGTTGATGATATTATCTTTGGTTCTACGAATGAATCTCTTTATGAATCTTTTGCTAAAACTATGAGTCTTGAATTTGAAATGAGTTTAATGGGAGAGTTAACATTCTTCTTAGGTTTACAAATCAAACAACTAAGCAATGGCATCTTT
Organism: Musa acuminata AAA Group; assembly: GCF_036884655.1. Lineage (NCBI taxonomy): Eukaryota > Viridiplantae > Streptophyta > Magnoliopsida > Zingiberales > Musaceae > Musa > Musa acuminata. The sequence goes on along the minus strand of NC_088344.1, from coordinate 18,982,110 downwards.
ATTAGTCAAACTAAATATGCTATGAATTTACTAAAAAAGTTTAATATGAATAACTCAAAAGCTATTGACACTTCTATGAGCACCTCCACTAAGTTAGAAATTGATGAAAGTGGAGAAAGTTTCGATCAAAAAACTTATAGGGGTATGATAGGAAGTTTACTTTACCTCACTGTAACTAGACCAGACATCATGTTCAGTGTAGGACTTTATGCTAGATTTCAATCAAACCCTAAGTTATCTCATCTCAAAGCAGTTAAAAGAATACTTAGATATCTTAATGGTACCACAAATCTAGGATTATGGTACCCAAAATCAAAAAATCTTGAGTTAATTGCTTATGCTGATGCAGACTTTGTTGGCTGTAGAATAGATAGAAAAAGCACATCAGGAACATGTCAATTTTTAGGACATGCCCTTGTTTCCTGGTCATCTAAGAAACAAAACTCGGTTGCACTATCAACAACCGAAGCTGAATATATTACAGCAAGTGCATGCTGTGCACAAGTTGTATGGATGAAAAACACTTTAGAAGATTACAAAGTTCATCTTAAAAATATTCCCATTAAATGTGATAACACAAGTGCAATATGTTTAACAAAGAATCCTATACAACACTCAAGAACAAAACATATTGATATTAGACATCACTTTATACGAGATCATGTTACTAATTATGATGTAATCATAGAGTTCATTGACACTAAACATTAACTAGCCGATATTTTTACAAAACCTCTAAGTGAAGAACAATTTGATTTCATAAGAAGAGAATTAGGAATGTTGATGTGTCCGAATACATAAACTAGTTAAAATTATCTTTCGGACTTTATTTAATGATCATATCACTTGACTGCCATTATATGCCTAAATAACATGTTGGAAATTATGTGTTGAATACAAAAATGTTTTGTCTTTTGATTGTATTTGAAAATCTGTAGCATAGTCTTGTCCGAATGCATGAAAGAGTTAGTTTCATTTTCGGATTCGCTTAACAATTGGAATGCTAAAAATCAGATTTTCTCGTATACTCTTATGAAAAATATTTTTCTGAAATAGATTTGATGAAATGATTCCATGGATGATAGCATTTCTATTTACAAAAAGTTGTTTCACATATCTTGACTCAAAGCAAACTCACAAATAGTATGAATCAAAGCAATCAACATATCATGTTTTCCTTTATGTGCTTGAACAATTAATTTCCTATCATTTACTATTGGAAATAACATGAATCAAGTAAAGGCATGAAACAATCATCGCACTTATACTCAAAATTTTCTTGTATTGTTCTCCTGATATCACAACTACCATGCTTTTTGTTGATGACAAAGGGGGAGAAATATATGAATTGATGCTATAAACACTGATGCTATAATTATGCCATACTTGCATCACCAAGAGATATATGAATAAATGCTATGATTTGCATTATGCCTTGTATCGTGTCAAGATATCAAACAAAAAACTTGCATTGTAATTTTACGAGTTGATATCTTACCGTGTGATGAAATGCAATACTTGCTAAAATATTGGAAATGTGTACTTGAAATATGTACATCATGTAATGATATCAAAATCTTACTTCACAGTTTTACATGCTGATATCTTACAATATGATGAATTGTTACTATTACCATCATTCAAACTTGTAATGTAAAATTTGAAAATGAATGTCAAGCCTTGACATCATCTTTCGAGAAATCCATCATGATAGGAATCATGATGGGAATATTGATAAGTTCAAATGATTTTAAATTATCATTATGTCTCTTGAATTCTTAAGGTTTTGAATTCAAGAATGACTTATCTCAAGTATGGCATATAGATAGGGGGAGTTAAGGTTAACTCCATTATCAATTGATTGTCATCATCAAAAAGGGGGAGATTGTTGAATCTCGGATTTTGATGATGAAGTCAATTGTCATTTGTTGTATAATCTATGTATTGAGATAAGTGTGCAGGATTAACTACGATGAAAGTTAGACATGCAGCAGGAGTTGCGCCGGAGTCAAGACAATGATCACGTTGGGAGTTCGAGAGTTCGACGGAAGTTCGGACAGTCGTCGGAGGTTCTGTGGGAACAAATCCGAGAAGTCCATAAGCTTGCGAAAAGAAGCTCATCGGAACTCGCTAAGTGGATCGTCGCAAGTCCAGGAATTTGCCGGAAGTCCGCAGGAGCATCACCGAGGGTTCATCGGATGATCGACGGAAGTTCGCCGGAAACTCGCCGGAAGAAGCGATTGACGCACTAGAGCAAGCTGTAGAAATTGTCTTAGGATTTATCGTAGTTAGCACAATGATTAAGTTGGAAATGGGAGGTGGTCCCATTAGCTTAATCTTGGGGCAATTGGGCCCCTGGAAAACCCAAATTGGGCCGAATGGATCTACCCATTCAGACTCTGATTGCTGTGGGAGGTGCAACCGCCCAAGCCAGGAGGTAGCACCGCCTGGGCTAAGTCTCCCAGGGAGACTGGGCGGTGCAACCACCCCAGCCAGGAAGTAGCACCGCCTGGGCTCAATCTCCAAGCGAGACTGGGCGGTGCAACCTCTCCTGACAGGAGGTAGCATCGCCTGAGCTCAGTCTTCGAGCTCTGGCAGGCGGTGCAACCACCCCAGTCAGGAGGTGCAACCGCCTGAGCTCGGTCTTCGAGCTTTGGCAGAGAGGTGCAACCGCCCCTGACAAAGGTGGCACCGCCCAGAGGCTCAGTCTTCGAGCTCTGCCAGGCGGTGCAACCGCCCTAGTCAGGAGGTGCAACCGCCTGATCCCGGAATTCCGGGAATTGACAGGTTTGAGCTCTAAATTTGAAGTGGGTTGGGCCTAGAAATACCCCACCCATTCAACACTGAAAGAGACCAACTAACACTCGAAATCGTGATCTTTTTCTGTGACTCTTATAGCTCAAAATTGTTGAAAAGGCCAAAAGTTCTCCTCCCTCTGTTCTTCAAAGTTTTGAGTTGTAAAGAGAGGAGAGAAAATTTCTGTAAGGGTTGTCTCCTAAGCCCGTCAAAAGGAGTGAAACTGTAAAAGGGTGGTTGGCCTTCGCCTATTGAAGGAAGGCCTCTAGTTGACGTCGGTGACCTCGTCGGTGGAGGAAGCCAAAAGTAGAGTAGGTCAAGATTGACCGAACCACTCTAAATCTCGGTTTGCATTTACATTGAGCATTTTATCTTTACTGCAAACCTCCTAAATAGCTACTGCCTTCTGCGCTTTTACGAACGAGTTTCTAAGTTCAGAACTTTCCGAATCTGCGTTTAGACGTAAATCGGCTTTTTCGTACGATCATTACATTTCAGTTTACGTTTACGTTTTGATTTCAATCATAACTGCAAACTGTCTTCTGCGCATTTATAAAATGTATCTCAAAGTTCAGTATCCTCAAAATTGGCATTTAGACGTAAACCGGTTTTATCGTACGAACGTCGCATTTCAGTTTGCGCTTGCATTCTGATTTTTATCATAAACTGCAAACTGCTGTTAGGACTCTAGCTTGGAGAGTCCTAATTGAGAGGGACATTCATGTAAAACTGTTAGGACTCTAGCTAGGAGAGTCCTAATTAAGAGGGATATTCTGTTAGGACTCTAGCTAAGAGAGTCCTAATTGAGAGGGGCATTCATATAGGAGGTTTTTTCTTAGAGAAGAATTAGGAGTTGTAAGGGAATAGGAGTCTTGAGTAGGAGTCCTATTAGGAGTTGGTTAGAAGTAAGAGTCTTAAGTAGGAGTCCTATTAGGAGTTAGGGTTTAGAAGCCCTATAAATAGCCATGTATTCCTTCTCTTTTCTAAAGCAATAGATGAATCTTTTCTGCAGCCTTTGAGCAGCAACTTGGAGGGAGGAACCCCTATAGAGTTCCAAGGAGGCCGATCCCCTAAAGAGATCAACCCCAAGTTTAGAATCTGCAAGGGTTCTAACACCTGGTATCAGAGCAGCGTTCTTGGCATCTCGCTGCCCTTCCACTGCCATCCATCAACCCTCCACAACCACCCAAAGCAATTCCCACAATTGCTTAAGAGATCGTTGCCAAATTTCCGCCATCTTCTCCACTATCGCGGATCATCCTTTGATCTCCCCGTGAATTGCAACAGGTTCTGGTTTCCTACCTTACTACTACTGCAATTTAGTTATCCTTATTCGAAAATCAAAAATAAAAAAACTGTTCCTATATTGCTGCATAAACCTTTCGTCACAAAGTTTTCATCTCTACGACGAAAGATACATTGCAGAATTCCAACCGCATAGTACCATCTGTTTGATCTTGCTACTATGATTTTTCTATTCAAATTTCTATGAAATTTTTATGACATCTTTGACACTTCCTAATAGCAGATTTCCCTTTGGTTTTTTCAAAAAATTCTCAATATAAACCATTGATCTTTTATGTCAAATCTGCTATACTTGAAAATCTGCACTGTAAAATTTCAGCCGCATAGCACTGTTTGTTTAATCTTGATATTATATTGTCTCTATCCAAATCTCTACGAAATTTTTATGATAGGTTTGACACTTCCTAACATTGGATTTTCCTTTGGTTTCATCAAAAAATTCTCAATATAAACCACTAATCTTTTACGTCCAATCTGCTATACCTAAAAATCTGTGCTGCAGAAAATTTCAGCCGCATATTGTTGCCTTAACCCATCTATTTACAATCTTTTTTGAATGAAATTTCTTATACACTTCATAGATCATCTTGGATTCCATCTAAGATTGATCTATTAAGAAATTCATCTCTAAAAATGATTTTATGTTGTTGCAAATTTTCGTCGTAGCCCGCTGAAATTTTTCGACGAGAATTCTGCAATCGCAACTTGCACCAATTTCCTTGCTGTTATACTGCTGAAATTTTCTTGATTAAATTAGATATCCTTGCTGTCATATAAATTGTGATTTTGCTATCAATTCCCTCCTCAATTATCTAAAGTTTTTGGTGGAAATTATATCGAGAAACCGTTGTTTCTTCGACGACAATTCTACTCTTACAAGACAGCACATACTTGCTACAACTTCCACTGATTTCTATCAAACCTTTGCTACCATCTACCACAGATCCAAAACATTCATCCATAGCACTAAAACTCCACTAAACCACACCCTCAATCTACACCCAAAACAGCCACAAAACAAGCCTAAATCGTAGCCTACATCCATCGATCCACCAATCCTTTCGACCATCACTTCTCTCAACTATACATGCCTTTAACCTGACAACAAAAGAGAAATCATAACATCATAGATTTGGAGACATATACTATGGCATCTAAGGAGGCAATCAATGCTAAATTCGAAGCCTTGGAGGCACGAATGGAGGATAAGATTCGGACGCTCTTTACCGAACTCAAATTGAGCCGACCACTTGGCCCAAAAAAATCATATCACGGAGAGAGCTTTGCCCAATCGCACCAGGCTCGAAGAGATGAGTTCCAAGGGAGGGGAGGCTCTATGACTGAACCCAACTATCCATGCATGAGAGTGGACTTCCCTAGATGGGAAGAAGGAGACCCGATTGGTTGGATCTCACGCGCGGAGCGATATTTTCAGTACCACAAAACCACGGATGCATCTATGGTGAAAATTACAGCTATACATCTTGAAGGGGATGCTATACAGTGGTTTGACTGGTTTGAACATACTTATGGAGTCCTTTCATGGCAACAATTTAAAGAAGGACTGCTGATCCGCTTCAGACCAACCGATTACGAGAATATTGATGGACAACTAGCAAAGATCCGACAAACTTCCACCATTCAGGAGTACCAAATCAGGTTTGAAAGGTTATCTAATTAAACTCTTGATTGGTCTCAAAAACAACTATTGAGGACCTTCATTGAGGGCTTGAAGCCGGAGATCCAAAGAGAAGTTAAAGCGCGATAACCATATACGCTGATGGCAGCCATCTCTTTCGCACGACATCAAGAGGAGCAATTGAACCATGAAGCTCGGAGGACTAGGGTCACTCCTCAACCTGTAATATTGAAGCCCTTAGCCCCCCCTACTATCAACCAAGTCCCGACACCAAAGAGGTTAACAAGAGAAGAGCTTCGGGAGCGATATGCGAAGTGGTTATGTTGGCATTGTGACGAGCCGTGGAGCCGTGAGCATCACTGTAGTAAAGGGAGACTTCTTATGATTGAACCAATAGAAGAAGAGGTCATTGAATATCCAGAAGAGAGCCGTGAACATGAAGAAGAAGATGCAGAAGAAGAGCCACAACCGACTGAAGTTACGGTACATGCACTAGCCGGCTACTCAAACCCGCAAACGATGAAAGTTGGAGGCCTTCTCAAACAACAACCGATCACTGTTCTCATCGACATGGGCGGTTCTAATAACTTTCTAAATAGTAAGGTTATTATCCAGATGGCCTTATCTATTGAGAATTGCAGCAGGTTTGACGTTAAGGTCGTCGACGGACGGATTTTGAATTGCGATCGTAGGCGCCCGCAGGAGAAACTATTACTGCAGGACCAAGAGATAATTGCAGATTTCTTCCTTCTCCCTCTTGATGATCATGAGGCTATGCTCATAATTAAATGGTTGACGACATTAGGTGATATTTCTTGGAATTTTATGCAACTAATTATGAAATTTTACAGTAAGGAGAAACAGGTGATACTGAACAGGAAACGTGAGGGCGACATAACGACGATTTGCACACAACAAATGAAGAAAGTTTTGCATAAAGCATGCAGCGGCCTTTTGGTACAACTTGAGAAGCAAACTAAGGGAGAGCCAATAGAATTTGAAGATCCAAACCTACTTCCTTTGCTTACTGAATTTTCAGATATATTTGACGAACCGCACAACCTATCTCTTACCAATCGGCATGATCATTATATAACGATTCTTTCAAGCAAACCTCCAGCAAATACTCGGCCATATGAGTATCTACATCTCCAGAAGGATAAAAGAGAAAGGATTGTAAAAGAGATGTTCGAAACAGGAGTTATTCGGCCAAGTTGCAACCTCTACTCTTCACCGGTGCTACTTGTACGCAAGAAGGACGGAACATGGCGAATATGCATTGATTATCGAGCTCTCAATGGCATAACCATCAAGAACAAATACCTTATTCCAATAGCAGATGAATTGCTAGATGAAAGGGAGCACAAATCTTCGTAAAGCCGGACCTTCGATCCGGGTATTATCAAATACGAGTGTATGAAGAAGTCATACCAAAAACTGCCTTTCGAACACATAACGGCCACTACGAATTTTTACTTTCTTCAACAAAAGGTGAAATATCTTAGGCATATCATATCAGAGGAAGGTGTGATAGTGGACCCCTTCAAAATTGAAGCAATGCAAAATTGGCCTACCCCGAGGAACATAAAATTGCTACATGGCTTTTTGGGTTTAATAGGCTACTACTGTAAGTTCGTGAAAAACTATGGAAAGATCAGTGTACCACTTACTTCCTTACTGGAAAAAGATGTCTTCCAATTGTTGGACAGAGCCTCCACTTCCTTCGACAAACTTAAGGCAGCCATAACGACGACGCCGGTGCTAACGCTACCAGATTTCAACCGACCCTTCATCATTAAGGCTGATTCATCTGGAGACAAAATGGGAGACGTTCTCATGCAAAATGGTCGACCACTCATATACATTAGCAAGACATTGTCTCCCCCCTATCAAAACATGTTAACATATGTTAAGGAGATGCTCGCCATTGTGCACGTAGCAACGAGGTGGAGATCGTACTTGATCAGGCGATACTTTCAAATCAAGACCGACCATAAAAGCCTAAAATATCTCTCGGAGCAGAAGATATCTTCCCCCGAGCAGCAAAAATGGCTACCTGAGCAAGCTGAATTTTTGATCGTTTTACTTCCAACCAGCGACTTCCTTGAGGATATTAAGATGGAATGGCAGGAAGATTCAGAGACTAGTAAGATACAAAAAAAATCAGAGGAAGCACCAAGCTCCGTGGCTCATTACAATCGGGACTCAAAAGATTTATGCTATAAGGGACGCATTGTGCTTGTGACAAATTCTACTTGCATCTTCAAGAGCATATTTTGGACAAAGTTATTCCATATGCAGGGTACTAAATTGAAAAGGAGTACGACATATCACCCACAAACCAACAGACAGACGAAAGTTTTAAATAGGTGCTTGGAGATAGCCCAAAGCCACCCACCAAATATGACTACCCAAAGAGAACTCCAGACCCAGCCAAGTGCCATTATTGATCGACGGATCGTGACTCGACGACGACGACCCACTAACGAAGTGCTAATACAGTGGGCGAACCTACCAATAGAAGATGCCACTTGGGAGAACTATGACGACTTGAAGATCAAATTCTCAGAATTCACGAATCATCTGCCTCGAGGACAAGGCTGATTTGAAGAGGGCGGGTATGTTAGGACTCTAGCTTGGAGAGTCCTAATTGAGAGGGACATTCATGTAAAACTATTAGGACTCTAGCTAGGAGAGTCCTAATTGAGAGGGATATTCTGTTATGACTCTAGCTAGGAGAGTCCTAATTGAGAGGGGCATTCATGTAGGAGGTTTTTTCTTAGAGAAGAATTAGGAGTTGTAAGGGAATAGGAGTCTTGAGTAGGAGTCCTATTAGGAGTTGGTCAGAAGTAAGAGTCTTAAGTAGGAGTCCTATTAGGAGTTAGGGTTTAGAAGCCTTATAAATAGCCATGTATTCCTTCTCTTTTCTAAAGCAATAGATGAATCTTTTCTGCAGCCTTTGAGCAGCAACTTGGAGGGAGGAACCCCTATAGAGTTCCAAGGAGGTCGATCCCCTAAAGAGATCAACCCCAAGTTTAGAATCTGCAAGGGTTCTAACAACTGCCTTCGTAGATTTACTTTAATGTCATCTCGCTTAATCTTAAGTTAAAGTAATCTTAGAATCGGCTTTTACATCGAAATCATTTTTATCAAACGAACGCAGCTTTCGATTTTAATAGTGAAAGATTTTCGCTACACTAATTCACCCCCCCCCTCTTAGTGCTCTTGATCCTAACATCTAATAATCTCTTTCAAGAGCTGAGCATTGTTTGTGTGTTGACATTCAAAGATTCTGTTACATCTCTCCTTCCACATCCACCAAATAGTGCATCTGAAAGTAACCTTTGCCAGTTGTGTGAGAGGCCCTTTTCTTGAGAAATATTGCATGAGGTCACTTAGTTCTTGGTGCAAGTTTGGTTGCGGCAGTCGATTGAGTTCAAATCACTGGAGAATCTCCTTCCATATCCATTTTGTATAATCACAAGCAAAATAGAGGTGGTCAACAGTTTCTTCTTGTTGCATACAAAGGGAGCATCGGTTAACATGATAGATACCTCTTCTTTTCATATTGTCTATTGTAGGTAGTTTATTGAGAAGGGCCTGCCATGTACATAAGGAATGTCTTTGTGATCCCGGTCGATCCCATGTCCAACTGCTTGGGACCCACTTGTTATTTCTTTGCATAATTTGATTTCATGCGGATGTGGCACTAAATTTGCCATTGTCATGAGGCCAAATAAGTATATCTGAAGAGTTATTCCTGATTGGAATAGCTATAATAGTCGGCCAAAGTGATAATATTTCAGGAGAAATATGATTAGGGAGACACCAGGTACCGTTAGTAATGAACTCGAAAACCTTCCAATCTTTGGGAGCCCCAAGATCTTTTCGTATTCTGTCGCCTCTTTGTCTCCTTCTTACACATGCCTTCATGTTAAAACGTAATCGAAACGGTTTCAAACGAAACGTTACTTTTATTGTACGAAGTTTTCGAAAGTGTTTAAATCATCAAAAGTTTATCATACTTTACCGCTGCACTAATTCACCCCCCCCCTCTTAGTGCCGCTCCGATCCTAACAATTGGTATCAGAGCCCAGTATTTCTCATTTCGGATTTACACTAGAGAGAAATGACTCTTCATTGCTTTCAAGAGGGCTTATCGATTTTTTGTCCACCGTTGTTTAACGGATTGGACTACACTTATTGGAAAACTCGAATGAGAGTTTTCTTGATTTCTATGAATTATTATTTATGGAATATCGTTGAAAACGGTTTTCAACTTCCCTCTAAACCGATGAACGAATGGTCGGATTTGGAGAAGAAGTATTTTTCTTTAAATGCAAAGGCTATGAATGCCTTATTTTGTGCTTTGGACAAAAATGAGTTCAATCCGATTTCTACGTGCGAAATGACTTTTGATATTTGGCGAACACTTGAAATCACGCACGAGGGAACTAGTAGAGTCAAAGACTCGAAAGTTAACATTTTATTATATAATTTTGAGCTTTTTCGAATGCAACCAAGCGAGACTATAGGCGACATATACACCCGTTTTACGAATGTCGTTAATAATCTAAGAGTTCTTGGTAAATCTTTTTCGAATTTTGATATCGTAAGCAAGATCTTAAGATCTCTTCCAAAAAGGTCGGATCCTAAAATAACCGCAATACAAGAAACAAAAGATTTAAATATTTTTCCACTTGAAGAACTAATTGGTTCGTTGATGACATATAAAATGGTGCACAATGCACATGATGAATATGATGAACAAAATCACCTTCCAAAGAACAGGAAGAATTTGGAACTCCGGATAAATGAATACCACTTGAGCGATGACTCAAGTGATGAGGACAATGATGACCTTGAACTTCAAACACTAAATCTTAATAAGTTTATTAAATAAAAATATAAAATAAACAATGAACTTGAACGGGGGAAGAGGCTAAAGAAGAGGATTGCAACCAAGGATGAATCAAAAACTTCCAAAGGCGAAACGACGAATTGGGCTTTGATGGGCTTCAACTACAAGGTAAGTAACTCAACTCTCTTGAATTATTTTGAAATTACTTGATGTTTTTCATGAGTGCTTAATTTAGATAGTAGGAATAGAAAATAAAAAATTGTTTTTTAAAAATTATATCATGTTTTTCTTTTTAGCATCTTTGAAAAATTAAAAAATTGATCATGAAAAGTATATTGCTAAGGTTTCTTGCATGTTATGTTTTGAAATGTTGAATGATATATACAACATTAGGGATGATTATTATATGATATGTGATAATGGTTAGGATTAATCTATGCATGTGTATCTTGATGATTTTATATCATGCATGAGTTTTTGAAGTAAATGTTGATTTGAAACTCTCATTTTAGATTAACATATTTTTGGTCTAATCATTTTTATGATAAATTAAGATGACATTCTCATGATATATTAAGATGACATAGTGCATGTACATCTATATATGAATTTCTTGATAGTCTTTTGATGATAGATGTGATATTATGATGTGTTTGGTCTTGACGACTTCATGACGAAACTTTTGTTTCGATTTTAAAATGATACATATTTTCACAAAAGACTTGAATACCCTCACATGAAATCAATTGTATTAAATGGAAATGAATTTTCTATCCTATTGAAATTAATGAATTTATTTTACCAATCTTGTGAATTTCATGAAAATAAACATGATGAATATTTTGAAAATAAATGAGTTTATAATGTATTTGGTCTTAATGATTTCTCTTAAACATATTTTTTGAAATCATACTTGATGATGAATATCAAGATATTAAAAGGATGTTATCATGGAATCATGCTTGATGATTTGTTTTACGAAATTTACCTTTCCATCTTAAATGTTGACACATGTTTTATCAGCATGCTTATAAGAAGCAAATCACATTAATAGAAATTTATAAAAACGAAATACGATCCTCTATCTTATCGACTTTTCAATAAATCTATGCTTGTCATGTATGAATTTATTGAATGTGATTTTGAGGATGATTTCAGATTTCACAAATGCTTGATTCATACTTATGATATAAGACACATTTTAAATATGAATCATGTTCAATGCTTCAATCATATTATATCTCCCTTAATTCATTTTGTTCTCCTAGATTTATTTACCAAAGAGGAGAATCTTCCGAAATTGAAATGATACAAATGAATCACTTATCGATATGTCTTTTTGAAATATATTTTTAATGTGATGTTGATAATTTGAGATGCCTATTGGAATTCATGACATGAGATAATTGAATCCTTGACTTACTCTAGCTTGAAAATAGATGTTTAAAATCTTGTTTGATGAGTTGTTTTATAAGATTTTGCCTTTACATCTTGAACTTTTATGCTTATCTTGATTTGGCATATAATGACTAAGGCATGCTTAGATGAAAAAGAAACACTTAAAAAATGCTTTTCCCATCTGATCGAGATTAATGATTTCATGATATTTTGTGAATCTCGAAATTGATTTTGATGACTTGATTATGAATTTCAAGTTAACGATTTGATTTGAATGAGTTTTATCTAAATCATAATCTTGATCTTGCAAAATTGGAATCACAAATAATATCTTTTGGTATTCATGAATTGATACTCACAATATGAAAGTATTGGTATTAATGACTTGAATTTGAATGAAACATTGCATGCTTAAATTAATCATTCTCCTATGTTTAAAAAATTCTTTAAATGCCTTATGTGATTATTGAAAATTAATTTGCTTTATGATGAATCATGAATCATGACATGATCTATGATATTGATATATTTTAATCGTGATCCTTGGTTGTATAATTCTTTTGCTCTATTAAAAAGACTTATCGAATGAATCATGTCCTTCTTGAATTTTCTTGATATCATGACAAGATTTTGTAATATGGCTTATATAATGATTAAAATTTTTTTTGCCATTGGTTTCTCCCTTCTTTTTGATAATGATAAAGGGGAGTTAGTTTACTAGCCTGCATATTTCAAAGGAAGGAAAATTTGCTAGCTCGATCATTTCATTGAAAGAACTTGCTATCATAAACACTACCAATGAATTGCAAATCTTGCACTCTAAAGAGAAGCAAAGAATTGTTATCTCGAAAGAAGCAAAAAATGCAAAACTTAGAAAACTTGCAATATAATTGCTCTTACCATGCTTTGTATCAAAAATAGGTTGATATCCTTAAAAGCATCGCATTAAATTTTTTAGTCTATTGCAATGTATCACATGTATCGCAAATTGAAAATTTTGAGACTATTATCATATCATGTTTAACAATTGATATCTTTCATTGATATGATAAATTATCAATCTCATGATATATTGCATAATGATATCGTGATTTGCGATTGTATCATGTGATCCTTGGTGAATTTTCACATTGATATCCTTCATGAAATGATTTCTTTATATTATTGTCTTGTTTGCATCATGTGATGATTGAAATATTGATTGATGCAAAGTTGATGTAAAAGTCAAAATCATTGGTTCCTCTCCTTCTTTTTGACATTGACAAAGAGGGAGAAAGTTATTGCTAGCCTGCACACTTGAATGAAGAAATTTGCTATATCAAACATCATAAATATTGTTACTTGCAAAGAAAAGCAAAGTGCAATCTTGCACAAAAATTCAAGTGTTGAATTGCTATGATTGAACTTAAGAATCTTCGTATGCTTTTGTGCTTATATGTTGTGATGAAAATCTAGCTTCATGTTATAAAAACTTGAATATATTTTAAAAAAGCTAGAGCTACTTCTCCTTTTTGTTGATGACATAGGGGGAGAAGTATATTGATGACTTCATGCATTGAATTAAATATTTTATATATTTGCATGATGGTTTAAATATTTATCAGAACATGTGATGAATGTTACTTGGATTTGGGATAATCCAAGTGTTCTATCAATGACATATTGATAGGGGGAGTTTGGTTAAAGTCCGGGGAGTTAAGGTTAACTCCGTTAGTCATCAATTAGTTGTCATTATCAAAAAGGGGGAGATTGTTGAATCTCGGATTTTGATGATGAAACTAATTGATTGTGTTTATATGTTTAATTGCATTTTGAGTGATGCAGGTCTACTCGATCAGGATTAGACAGTTGACGCAGGAGGAATTGACGTTGGATGGAAGAAGGCTTCGGACGTCGGGCATCGAGCCAAGGAGAGCGGGATTGCACCAAGGATATCGGGGTTCGGAGGTCAACCGTCGATTGGGCAATAAGCTGCAAGAGAGGATGATGCGCTGAAGAATCGGACAAAGCGCCAACCAATGACGTGCCGGGCAACAGAATGTCAATTCGCGTTGTAATAATTGTCTAGATCGGAGTAGAGTTTTGGCTTGTGTGTGAAAGATTAACTACGATAACGATGAAGACATAAAGCAAAACAAAGTGTCGGAGTCAAGTGCGAAGGATTCGATGGGAGTTCGAGAGTTCGATGGAAGTCCGAAGGTTCGTCGGGAATGCTGCCGGAACTAGCCGAGAATGAGTAGGGAGCTTGCCGAAGGGTTTTTCAGAAGCTCGTGTTAGAACCCTTACAGATTCTAAACTTTGGGTTGATCTCTTTAGGGGATCAGCCTCCTTGGAACTCTATAGGGGTTCCTCCCTCCAAGTTGCTGCTCAAAGGCTGCAGAAAAGATTCATCTATTGCTTATCAAAAGAGAAGGAATACATGGCTATTTATAGGGCTTCTAAACCCTAACTCCTAATAGGACTCCTACTTAAGACTCTTACTTCTAACCAACTCCTAATAAGACTCCTAATCAAGACACCTATTCGCTTACAACTCCTAATTCTTCTCTAAGAAAAAACCTCCTACATTAATGCCCCTCTCAATTAGGACTATCCTAGCTAGAGTCCTAACAGAATGTCCTTCTCAATTAGGACTCTCCTAGCTAGAGTCCTAACATTTTTACATGAATGTCCCTCTCAATTAGGACTCTCCAAGCTAGAGTCCTAACAGACCCGCCCTCTTCAAATCAGCCTTGTCTTCGAGGCTGATGATTCGTGAATTCTGGGAATTTGATCTTCAAGTCGTCATAGTTCTCCCAAGTGGCATCTTTTATTGGTACGTTCCCCCACTGTATTAGCACTTCATTAGTGGGTCGTCGTCGTCGAGTCACGATCCGTCGATGAATAATGGCACTTGGCTAGGTTTGGAGTTCTCTTTGGGTAGTCATATTTGGTGGGTGGCTTTGGGCTTTCTCCAAGCACCTGTTTAAAACTTTCGGCTGGCTGTTGGTTTGTGGGTGATATGTTGTACTCCGTTTCAATTTAGTACCCTGCATATGGAATAACTTTATCCAAAATCTGCTCTTGAAGATGTAAGTAGAATTTGTCACAAGCACAATGCGTCCCTTATAGCATAATTCTTTTGAGTCCCGATTGTAATGAGCTACGGAGCTTGGTGCTTCCTCTAATTTTTTTTGTATCTTACTGGTCTCCGAATCTTCCTGTCATTCCATCTTAATATCCTCAAGGAAGTCATTGATTGGAAGTAAAATGACCGAAAATTCAGCTTGCTCAGGTAGCTGCGAAAGCGTATCTGCAACAACATTATCTTTCCACCTTTTGTAAGTTATTTCATAATAAAATCTAAGAAATTTTGTTACCCATTTTTGCTGCTCGGGGGAAGATATCTTTTGCTCCAAGAGATATTTTAGGCTTTTATGGTCGGTCTTGATTTGAAAGTATCGCCTGATCAAGTACGATCTGCACCTCGTTGCTGCGTGCACAATGGCGAGCATCTGCTTATCATATGTTAACATGTTTTGATAGGGGGGAGACAATATCTTGTTAATGTATATGAGTGGTCAACCATCTTGCATGAGAACGTCTTCCATTTTGTCTCTAGATGCATCAGCCTTAATGATGAAGGGTCAGTTGAAATCTGGTAGCGCTAGCACCGGCGTCGTCGTTATGGCTGCCTTAAGTTTGTCGAAGGCAGTGGAGGCTCTATCTGACCATTGGAAGACATCTTTTTCTAGTAAGGAAGTAAGTGGTGCATTGATCTTTCCATAGTTTTTCACGAACTTACGGTAGTAGCCTGTTAAACCCAAAAAGCCATGTAGCAATTTTATGTTCCTCGGGGTAGGCCAGTTTTGCATTGCTTCAATTTTGAAGGGGTCCACCATCACACCTTCCTCTGATATGATATGCCCAAGATATTTCACCTTTTGTTGAAGAAAGTAAAAATTCGTAGTGGCCGTTGTGTGTTCGAAAGGCGGTTTTCGGTATGACTTCTTCATACACTCGTATTTGATAATACCCGGATCGAAGGTCCAGCTTTGTGAAGATTTGTGCTCCCTTTCATCTAGCAATTCATCTGCTATTGGAATAAGGTATTTGTTCTTGATGGTTATGCCATTGAGAGCTCGGTAATCAACGCATATTCGTCATGTTCCGTCCTTCTTATGTACAGGTAGCACCAGAGAAAAGTAGAGGTTGCAACTTGGCCGAATAACTCCTGTTTCAAGCATCTCTTTTAAAATCCTTTCTATTTCATCATTCTGGAGATGTGGATACTGTTGAATCTCGTATTTTGATGATGAAACTACTTGATATATGTTTATGATTTAATCTGCGTTTTGAGTGACGCAGGATGCTTCGATCTGGATGAGATAATTAAACCAGGAAAATCATGTCGTGCCGGAGGAACATGTCAGAAGATTGGACATCGGGCCGATGGATCGGTCGACGTATCGACAGAAGGCTTCGGGTTGTGGACTCGGGCATCGGGCCAAGAAGAGCGGGTATTGTGCCAAGGATATCGGAGTTGCGGAGTCAACAGGCCGATTGGGCAATAGGCTGTAGGAAAGGACGATGCGCCGAAGAATCGGACGAAGCGTCGAGGGACCAATGACATGCCGGACAACTTGGTTAATTGCTTAGGATTAATTGTCTCGATCGAAGTTTTTGTTTTGAGTGTGCAAGATTAACTACGATGGAAGAAAGACATGCAGCAGGAGTTGCGCCGGAGTCAAGACAATGATCACGTTGGGAGTTCGAGAGTTCGACGGAAGTTCGGACAGTCGTCGGAGGTTCTGCGGGAACAAATTCGAGAAGTCCTGAAGCTTGCCAAAGGAGCTCGTCGGAACTTGCCAAGTGGATCGTCACAAGTCCAGGAGTTTGCCGGAAGTCCGCAGGAGGATCACCGAGGGTTCATCGGATGATCGGCGGAAGTTCGCCGGAAACTCGCTGGAAGAAGCGATTGACGCACCGGAGCAAGCTACAGAATATGTCTTAGGAAATAATCGTAGTTAGCACATTGATTAAGTTAGAAATGGGAGGTGATCCCATTAGCTTAATCTTGGGGCAATTGGGCCCCTGAAAGAATCAAATTGGGCCGAATGGATTAACCCATTCGGACCCTGATTGCTGTGGGAGGTGCAACCACCCAAGCCAGGAGGTAGCACCGCCCAGACTATGTCTCCCAGCGAGACTAGGCGGTGCCACCACCCCGGGCTCAGTCTCCGAGCGAGACTGGGCGGTGCAACCTCTTCTGTCAAGAGGTAGCACCGCCAGAGCTTAAGTTTCGAGCTCTGCCATGCGGTGCAACCTCCCCAGTCAAGCGGTGCAACCGCCTGAGCTTAGTCTTCGAGCTCTGGCAGAGAGGTGCAACCGCCCCTGACAGAGGTGGCACCGCCCAGAGGCTCAGTCTTCGAGCTCTGCCAGGCGGTGCAACTGCCCCAATCAGGAGGTGCAACCGCTTGATCCCGGAATTCCGGGAATTGACAGATTTGAGCTCCAAATTTGAACTGGGTTGGGGCCTATAAATACCCCACCCATTCAGCACTGAAAGCAAAGAGCACACACTCGAAATCTTGTTGTCTTTCTATGGTTCTTAGAGCTCAAAACTGCTAATTCTCCTCTTTCTATTCTTCAAAGTTTGAGTTGTAAAGAGAGGAGAGAAAACTTCTGTAAGGGTTGTCTCCTAAGCCCGTCAAAAGGAGTGAATCTGTAAGAAGGTGGTTGGCCTTCGCCTATTGAAGGAAGGCCTCTAGTTGACGTCGGTGACCTCGTCGGTGGAGGAAGCCAAAAGTGGAGTAGGTCAAGATTGACCGAACCACTCTAAATCTCGGTTTGCATTTCCTTTGAGCATTTTACCTTCACTGCAAACTTCTCAATAGCTTACTACCCTCTGCGATTTTACGAACGAGTTTCAAGGTTCAGACGTAAATCTGCGTTTAGCTGCATTTAGACGTAAATCTGCGTTTAGACGTAAATATGCTTTTTCGTATGATCATCATATTGCAGATTGCGTTTACGTTTTGAGCTTTACCAATACTGCACACTGCCTTTATACTCCTGCTTAAACTGCGTCTTATCTAATCAAGTGATTTACGAATCAGCATTTAGACGTAAATCAGTTTCTTCGTACGAACGTCGGATTTCAGTTTGCGCCAATATTCTGGTTTTCATCATAGCTGCAAACTGCCTGCATAGTTTGACTTTAACCTTGCTTAGTATCAACTTTCATACAGAAGTTGTTTTTATCGTTCGAACGTAACTTTCGATTTTAATCGTAGAAAGTTTTTCGCTGCACTAATTCACCCCCCCCCCCCCCCTCTTAGTGCTCTCGATCCTAACAGATACCAATATGGCTGAGTATTTACTGGAGATTTGATTGGAAAAATCATTATACAATGATCATGCCAACGACTAAGAGGTAGGTTGTGCGGCTCGTCAAATATATCTGAAAATTCAGCAA
Source organism: Musa acuminata AAA Group (assembly GCF_036884655.1). NCBI lineage: Eukaryota > Viridiplantae > Streptophyta > Magnoliopsida > Zingiberales > Musaceae > Musa > Musa acuminata. Next base: position 18,963,654 of record NC_088344.1, on the reverse strand, counting down.
GCAAAGGAAATAGGTTTGGAACTTCAAATTCTATTGGCTCTCCTTTAATTTACTGCTCAAGTTGTACCAAAAAGCCCCTGCATGCTTTATGCAAAACCTTCTCCATTTGTTGTGTGCAAATCATCGTTACGTCGCCCTCACGTTTCCCATGCAGTATCACCTGTTTCTCCTTACTGTAAAATTTTATAAATAGTTGCATAAAATTCCAAGAAATATCACCTAATGTCATCAACCATTTAATTATGAGTATGGCCTCATGATCATCAAGAGGGAGGAGGAAGAAATCTGCAATTATCTCTTGGTCCTGCAGCAATAGTTTCCCCTGCGGGCACCTATGATCACATTTCAAAATCCGTCCGTTGGCGACCTTAACGACAAACCTGCTGCAATTCTCAATAGGTAAGTTCATATGGATAGCAACCTTACTATTTAGGAAGTTATTAGTGCTGCCCGTGTCGATGAGAACAGTGATCGGTTGTTGTTTGAGAAGGCCTCCAACTTTCATCGTTTGCGGGTTTGAGTAGCCAGCTAGTGTATGTACCGTAACTTCAGTCGGTTGTGGCTCTTCTTCTGCACCTTTTTCTTCATGTTCAAGGCTCTCTTCTGAATGTTTAATGACCTCATCTTCTATCGGTTCAATCATAAGAAGTCCTCCTTTACTACAGCGATGCTCATGACTCCACGGCTCGTCACAATGCCAACATAACCCCTTTGCACATCGGTCCCGAAGCTCTTCTCTTGTTAACCTCTTTGGTGTAGGGACTTGGTCAATAGTAGGGGGGGCTGAGGGCTTCAATATTACTGGTTGAGGAGTGACCCTAGTCCTCCGAGCTTCATGGTTCAAATGCTCCTCTTGATGTCGTGCGAAAGAGATGGCTCTCATAAGCGTATATGGTTATCGCGCTTTAACTTCTCTTTGGATCTCCGGCTTCAAGCCCTCAATGAAGGTCCTCAATAGTTGTTTTTGAGACCAATCAAGAGTTTAATTAGATAACCTTTCAAACCTGATTTGGTACTCCTGAATGGTGGAAGTTTGTCGGATCTTTGCTAGTTGTCCATCAATATTCTCGTAATCGGTTGGTCTGAATCGGATCAGCAGTCCTTTTTTAAATTGTTGCCATGAAAGGACTCCATAAGTATGTTCAAACCAGTCAAACCACTGTATAGCATCCCCTTCAAGATGTATAGCTGCAATTTTCACCATAGATGCATCCGCGGTTTTGTGGTACTGAAAATATCGCTCCGCGCGCGAGATCCAACTAATCGGGTCTCCTTCTTCCCATCTAGGGAAGTCCACTCTCATGCATGGATAGTTGGGTTCAGACATAGAGTCTCCCCTCCCTTGGAACTCATCTCTTCGAGCCTGGTGCGATTGGGCAAAGCTCTCTCCGTGATATGATTTTTTCGGGCTTAGTGGTCGGCCCAATCTGAGTTCGGTAAAGAGAGTCCGAATCTTATCCTCCATTCGTGCCTCCAAGGCTTCGAATTTAGCATTGATTGCCTCCTTAGATGCCATAGTATATGCCTCCAAATCTATGATGTTAAGATCTCTCTTTTGTTGTCAGGCTAAAGGCATGTATAGTTGAGAGAAGTGATGGTCGAAAGGATTGGTGGATCGATGGATGTAGGTTACGATTTAGGCTTGTTTTGTGGCTGTTTTGGGTGCAGTTTGAGTGTGTGGTTTAGTGGAGTTTTAGGGCTATGGATGAATGTTTTGGATCTGTGATAGATGATAGCAAAGGTTTGATAGAAATCAGTGGAAGTTGCAGCAAGTATGTGCTGTCTTGTAAGAGTAGAATTGTCTTCGAAGAAATAACGGTTTCTCGATGTAATTTCCACCAAAAACTTGAGAGAATTGAGGAGAGAATTGATAGCAAAATCACAGTTTATATGATAGCAAGGATATCTAATTTAATCAAGAAAATTTCGGCAGTATAACAGCAAGGAAATTAGTGCAAGTTGCGATTGTAGAATTCTCGTCGAAAAATTTCAGCGGGTTACGACAAAAATTTGCAGCAACATAAAATCGTTTTTAGAGATGAATTTCTTAATAGATCAATCTTAGATGGAAGCCAAGATGATCTAAGAAGTGTATAAGAAATTTCATTCAAAAAAGATTGCAAATAGATGGGTTAAGGCAACAATATGCGGCTGAAATTTTCTGCAGCACAGATTTTTAGGTATAGCAGATTGGACGTAAAAGATCAGTGGTTTATATTGTGAATTTTTTGATGAAATCAAAGGGAAATCCACTGTTAGGAAGTGTCAAAGCTATCATAAAAATTTCGTAGAGATTTGGATAGAAACAAGATAGTATCAAGATCAAACAAACAGTGCTATGCGGCTGAAATTTTATAGTGCAGATTTTCAAGTATAGCAGATTTGACGTAAAAGATCAATGGTTTATATTGAGAATTTTTTGAAAAAACCAAAGGGAAATCTGCTGTTAGGAAGTGTCAAAGATGTCATAAAAATTTCATAGAAATTTGGATAGAAAAAGCATAGTAGCAAGATCAAACAGATGGTACTATGCGGCTGGAATTCTGCAAAGCATAGTAGCAAGATCAAACAGATAGTAGCAAGATCAAACAGTGACACCGCCAACATTGGGAACCAAAGAAAATTCAAATTTTGGAGCCCAAATTTGAATCCTCTTGAGGCCTATAAATACCCCTCAATTCTCAGTTGAGATTACAACTTTTTTGAGAAGCAATAGATTGAGAAAAAGACCTTAGAAAAGTCTTAGCGAGTCTTGTTTTCAATTTATTAGAGTGTTCACCTCCTTCTTTCTTGTTAAAAATTTGTAAGAGTGTGAACCGCTTGTAAAAGGTTGTAAGAGGGGTATTTGTCCTTCCTCTTCAAGAGATTTGCTAGTGGAAGTTGGGAGCCTCATCGAAGAAGGCTTCGTAAGTGGATGTAGGTCGCATGACCTAACCACTATAAATCGGTTTGCGTTTATCTTATTGTTATTTATATTACTACAAACCATCTTCACTTTGATGCTCTACTTTTTTGTCTCCTTGTTACATATGCCTTCAAGTTAAAACGCAATCGAAATGGTTTCATACGAAACGTTACTTTTATCGTACGAAGTTTCCAAAAGTGTTTAAATCGTCGAAAGTTTATCATACTTTACCGCTGCACTAATTTACCCCCCCCCCTCTTAGTGCCGCTCCGATCCTAACAAAGGTGACATATCCTTCGTCTAGGCTAGTGAGCTTAGAGAATTGATATGGATCTCCAGTCTTATGCCTTGAGCATCTACTATCAAGGTACCATCTCTTGCTCCTAGCTTGTGATGGTATACGTTTCTACAAAAGAGGATGAATTTTAGGTACCCATTTGACCTTGGGTGCCTCAAAAATCGATCGATTTAACTTAACATTTTGCATGAAATTCTTTTCGGTTCCTTTAGGAACCCAAATCAACTTGTGTAGACTATACTTCTTAAATGGACAATGATAAGCTACATATCCAAGTTTGCAACAAAAGTTGTATTTATTTTGGGGTGAAATATGCAAGATATGGCCTTTAACAAAGGTGGTTAGATTTTAGTGAGAGCTACTAGCAAATCCGATTCCACTTCTTTTATGATTGTGACCCTTATTTGGCAAGGATCATGTTCAAAAACTTGCTATCAACCTCAAATTTTTCTAAGATTTCTTTGAGTAGCAAGTTTTCCTTTCTAAGTGTTTCTACTTCATGATATTTCATACATAGAACTAAACTATAATTATGCTCAACTTTTAAACTATTATAATCACTAACAAGAGAATCATTCTCCTTTTTTAATAATATATATATATTTTTAATTGATTTGCATTCATTAAATAAATCATGAAAAGTATTTAATAGTTTATCAAATGATAAATTTGCATCAATTGAACTTGTTATCTCTTCTCCAATGGCTATTAGTGCATAGTGAGCAACTTGCTCGGTGTTGGTTGGTTCCTCTTCTTCAGATTCACTTGAGTTGTCCCAAGTTGCTTTGAGAGCCTTTCTCCTCTTCTTGGCTTGGGGACATTCATTCTTGTAGTGTCCCAGGGATTCGTAATATATTACTTGATCTTTCTCAGGCTTAAATTTATTTTTAGTATCATTTTTAAATTTATTTCTTTTTATGAATCTTTTGAACTTCTTTGTTAAGAGTGTCAAGTCATCATCAAAGTCCTCATCACTTGAGTTTTATTTCAAGTGATCTTCTTGTGTTCTCAGTGCTATATCCTTCTTGTTCTTTGGAAGGGTGTCCTCAAGCTCTTCATGAGCTTTACACATCATTTCATAGGTCATTTGTGACCCAATTAGTTGTTCAAGAGGAAAATTATTTAGATCATTGGCCTCTTGAATGACCATTACTTTAGGATCCCAACTTTTTGGAAGGGATCTTAAAATCTTATTAACCAGTTCAAAATCCGAGAAACCTTTACCAAGTCTTTTTAGATCATTGATGACATTCGTAAATCGGGTGTACATGTCTCCAATGGTCTCACTCGGTTTCATTTGAAACAACTCATAAAAATACACTAAAATATTAATTTTTGACTCCTTCACCCTACTAGTGCCTTCATGAGTCACTTCGAGTGTGAGCCAAATGTCAAAAGTCGTTTCACAAACCAATATTCAATTAAACTTGTTTTTATCTAATGCACAAAATAAGACATTCATAGCCTTTGCGTTTAAAGCGAAAGTCTTCTTCTCCAATTTATTCCAATCATTCATTGGAAGAGAAGATTTTTGAAAGTCATTTTCTATAATATTCCATAAATCTAAATCCATTGAAATTAGGAAGATCCTCATTCTAGTCTTCCAATATGTGTAATCCATCCCATTGAACATAGGCAGACGTGTAATTGAATGGCCCTTTAGGTTGCCGGCAAATGTGATATCTCTTGGGTTTAAAACCAAATGAGAGTGAACCTTGCTCTTAGACCAATAGTTATGATCTGCTAGTCATAAGTGCCCAGCAAGCCAATCACGTGAGTGATGGCACGTGTGACTTGATACAGAATCTTTTTGTTTATTATATTTTGGCGTATATCACTTTATAACTATTGCATAAATGCATATATATATTGTGATGTCCTTGGATTTGTGCAATGGGAATCGGATCGTGATGAGATCACGATAATGAGATCGATTCACCTTTAAACACATATCCTAAATAATCCCGGTCATAGGTTACTCGAGAGGGACATCGTGATAACCGGATAGACTGGTGTGCTGTATACCCGTCCATATGATGGATGCAGCTGGTCTCATAGCTGCTCGTGTAGGGACACTAGGGATACAGTACAAGTGCTCATTGGAGAATGAGTTCACTGATTGATTCGCTTACGGAATGCTGGATGGTTGATGATGCCTTATTGTCAGACAATGATTCCGTAGTCCTAGTGGTGTATCTGGTTCTTAGACTTGAGACACCAAGGATGTCCTGTATGAGTGCTCCACTCTTTGATACCAGACTTATAGGTTTGGCTGTTCCCAGATCTAGTACAACTGGTCATTGGGAGTGGTAGTCGACCTTACGAGGGCTATTGAGTGTCGATAGAGGATCATCCACTCTCGGTATCATGAGAGGAATATCCCATGTGTTCTTGCTCAGACAAATCCCTGGCCAGGGTCATTCGGGTTGAGAGAGAAAGAGTTCTCCGAGAGAATCCGATTAGAGCGAGACTCAAGTAGAAACCGTATGGGTCTGACAGCACCATGCTCGATATACGGTCTCTGAGATATTAGATGGATGAGGGACTATAGGTACATGGTAACTGAGGACAGACAGGTCCAATGGATTGGATTCCCCTGTATCGTCTGGGGACTACGGCGTAGTGGCCTAGTACTTCCGTAGTCGATGAGTCGAGTGAATTATTACAGAGATAATAATTCACTTAGTTAGAAGGAGTTCTGACAGGTATGACTCACGGCCAGCTCGATATTGGGCCTAGAGGGTCACACACATATGGTAGGCATTGCGATGAGTAGAGGTTCGGATATGAGATATCCGACGGAGCCCTTGTCTTATTGGATGCAGATCCAATACCCACTAGGGAAAGGACCCATTAGGGTTTTGACACGGGATCTCTATAAATAGGAGGGATTCACAGCCTCATAGGCTAGAGTCTTTGCTTGCCCTTCCTATTCTCTTCTCCCTCTCCACCTCAGAGTAGGCCTGGAGTTTTGAGGAGCGTCGTCGCAACCCTGCTGTGTGGATCACCGCTAGAGAGGAGGACGCTTGACCTCCTTCACCCTCTCCTGAGGATCTGCAAGGAAACAGGGATATACGATCTCCCTAGGTAACACAATCTCTATACGCAGTTTTGTGTTTTACGGATTTTGCGCACCAATCTTCGCACGACGACGAACATCTTTTTGGGAATCGGGGATTTTTGTTTTCTTGTTCTTCCGCTGCGCATATGATGTCGCCCCCCATGATTTCCCAACAGTGGTATCAGAGCCAGGTTGTTCGTGCGAATGATTAGTTTTTGAACTACGTGTGTTGTGTTTAGGAAGAATATTGACGTCAAAATCGTTGACGCAAAAGCGAGGAAGGGCAGCAACAGTTGCTGCCCTCGATCTGCATGCCTGCAGCCACCTGCAGCGGCAGCGGCAGCCGCAGCCAGGCAGCACAGCGCCGGCGCATGCGCAAGCGCTGTGCCTGCAGCAGCCGGCCGGCGGTCTGCTTGCAGCAGGCTTGCTGCTGGCGGGGCTGGCAACCCACGGGCAGAGGCGCCGCAGGGCAACGGCGCCTGCCGCCGCAGGGCAGCGACGCGCGACGCCTGCCGCCGCTGCTCCCGCGCGCGAAACCCCCCCCCACAGGGGCGGCCGCCCGGCGGGACAGCACCGCCTGAGGAGGCAGCGACGCCCGAAGGGGGAGCCCACCTGCAGCGGCAGCGCCGCCAGCGAGCGTGCTGCCTGCAGGCGAGGGCAGTGCCCTCGCCCCGCCGCACAGGCCGCCGCCGGCAGGGTGGCGGCGGCGGCAGCAGCGAAAAGGGGAAAGGGCATTAGGGTTTTCTGGGAAAAAGACAATTTTGCCCCTCGAAATTTGAGAAATTCCAGTTTCTGTCTTTTGTCCAAATTACGAAAATACCCTTAGGAATTGAGAAATTCCCTATATATCCCTGATTTCAGAAAATATTAATTAATTAAAAGGTTTAGTTGATTATTATTTTTATTATCTAATAGTCCTACATAATGACGATTATTTATACATGTGATGTATGATGAGTGGACGGATGATCATGGACCGTGTGATGTGTGTACTTGTGATTATTATTATTGAGGTCTGCGAACCTCCATTATATTTCTCGTTTAATGTCGGGCCTGCGTGCCTATGATTAAGTTGTAATCACATGAGGAGGCGCAGCGGGAGCGTGGAAGCCATAGCGGGACCCACGAGACGGACGATCGTGATGCATGAAGATGCATCAAGATGTCGACGGAACCAACGAGGACGAGATGGACGATCACAAGGCATGGAGATGCACCGTTGCACACATAGATCTTGATGTGAGTGATTAGGCCTACTGGCTCGGGCCTAATCATATTAGGTTGTGGTCCATGATCATCTGGTGTGATTGCTTATACACATACTAGATATGTATATATATTTGCATGCGATGTAGATATATATTAAATATGTACATGTGTGACATGTCATAATAGGAGACCAAATCATAGAAACATCTCTCGATAATATTAAGTCGGTAAACGTGAGGCAATTAGATTGACCCACGTGGCCTTCCATCGTTATGAGTAGGAACCGAATCCCGGTGTAGGTTGAGTTGGTCGAGTCCCTCGAGACTCACCTATATCGCGATTCGCTATCTTGCTTATGACATAGAGATGTCACCGGTGACCTAAGGGCATGATATGCTTGGTCGAGTCCCTCGAGGGTATATCATCAAATCAGACTCATCTTGTAACGAAGGTGTTGACTTAACCGAGCATCATGGTTGGTCGAGTCCCTCGAGGCCATGGTGATTCGGAGGCCGAACAGGACGAGAATCACAAGGAGTTGTGATCGGCAAGAGTTGTCTACCTTTTAGGCTTAGTGTGATTGGTCGAGTCCCTCGAGGTTACACTAAGACGCTGATTGGATCCTGATCCCCACTAGAAGTCTGTCGGAGACTTCCGTTTCACGTGCTGAGGGTGTCGCGTGACTCGTTAGTAAAATAGTGGGAGCATATTAAGATAGAAGTCCATATCTTGATTGTTTATTTCTTGCAAAATCTGCATGTTATTCATTTTTGCTACATCTTTATTTTCAGAAAATGTCGCTTTCAAATCCCTTACGTGGCATACTTGATGTCAACCGCCTCACTGGTCCAAATTATACGGATTGGCTCCGTAACTTGAGAATTGTTCTCACAGCGGAGAAAATCGTGTACGTCCTTGATACAGTGATGCCTACGCCCGAAGAAGGGGCAAGCGAGGATGAGATCGCTCGCTACGTGAAGTACATTGATGACTCCACTCTTGCTCAGTGCTATATGTTGGGCTCTATGACTCCAGAGTTACAGAGACAACATGAAAAGATGGATGCCAGATCCATTCTCCTACATGTCTGTAAATTGTTTGAGGAACAGGGAAGGACTCAACGATATGAGATATCCAAGAGCCTTTTCCGCGCTAGGATGACTGAGGGGACACCGGTTCAGAACCATGTCCTAAAGATGATTGAGTGGATAGAGAAACTCACAGGTCTAGGAATGGTCCTAGAGGATAACTTGTGTGTGGACATTATGCTTCAGTCCCTACCAGATTCCTTTTCACAGTTCATAATGAATTTTAATATGAACAAGCTTGAGGTGACTCTCCCAGAGCTCCTCAATATGTTGAGGGAGGCAGAGAGTACTATTAAGAAAGAGAAGCCAGTTCTCTACACTGGTGAGACCAGAAAGAAAAGGAAAGTAGAAAGATCCCTTAAGAAGGGAAAGGGCAAGGGCAGACCAAGTAAAGCAAAAGCTGCTAAGAAAGACCCAGTAAAGGACAAAGGCCAGTGCTTCCACTGTGGTAAAGATGGGCACTGGAAGAGAAACTGCAAAGAGTACCTTGCAGAAAGGGCGAAACAAAAGCTTGATGAAGCTTCAGGTACATTCATGATCGGTCTCCATTTGTCAGACTCTTATGATAACACATGGGTATTAGATACCGGTAGTGCTTATCATATATGTAATTCGTTGCAGGTTCTGGCAAGGCCTAGGAGACTAGAGAGAGGCGAGATGGACCTCAAGATGGGTAATGGAGCAAAAGTTGCTGTTTTAGCTGTTGGCGAGGTCGCCCTACATCTGCCTAGTGGAGCTTTTATTGCATTAGATGCATGTTATTTTGTTCCTTCTATTATCAAAAACATTATCTCCATTTCATGTTTAACAGTTAGTGGATATAAATTTGTTTTTGAGAACAATGGTTGTTCGATATTATTAGATGATAAGATCATCACGAAAGGAATATTGCATAATGGTTTATTTATGTTAGACACCACTCCACATATCATGAATATAAATATGTCCAAAAGGAAATGAGATGAGTTGAACAGTGCATACCTGTGGCATTGTAGGCTAGGTCACATCCATGAAAGAAGGATTCAAAAGTTGCTAAATGATGGATATCTAGATCCATTCGACTATGTGTCATATGCAACTTGTGAGCCTTGCATTCGTGGAAAACTGACCAACTCTCCATTTAATGGAACTGGAGAGAGAGCCACTGAGTTGTTGGAACTCATACATAGTGATGTATGTGGACCCATGTCAACTCATGCCATTGGAGGTTACTCCTACTTCATTACATTTACTGATGATTTCTCAAGGTATGGATATGTGTACTTAATGAAGTACAAGTCTGAGGCCTTTGAGAAATTCAGAGAGTATAAGAATGAGGTGGAGAACCAGACTGGAAAGAGTATCAAAACTCTTCGATCAGATCGAGGAGGTGAGTACTTAAGTACAGAGTTTACTCACTTCCTCAAGGACCATGGGATATTATCCCAATGGACACCTCCTTATACACCTCAGCTCAATGGTGTCTCTGAAAGGAGAAATCGTACATTATTAGATATGGTACGGTCCATGATGAGTTTCGCTGACCTATCCATCTCATTCTGGGGATATGCCCTAGAAACCGCAGCTTACCTTCTGAACAGAGTTCCAACTAAGTCGGTGGTGTCTACACCATATGAGATATGGAAAGGGAAGAAGCCTGATCTTAAGGTTGTTAAGATTGGGGCTGCCCTGCCCACGTTAAAAGACACAACCCCGATAAGTTAGAATCAAGGACAGAGCGATGCATATTTGTGGGATACCCCAAGGAAACTTGTGGGTATTACTTCTATCATCTCGAGGACCAAAAGGTCTTTGTAGCTAAGAGAGCAGTGTTCCTTGAGAAGGAACACATTCTTGACGGAGACAGTGGGAGAATGATAGAATTGAGCGAGGTTGGAGAACCAAGCTCAAGCACCACTCTACAGCCCGAGTCTATTCAGGTATCTAATACACAAGTTTCAACTTTACGCAGGTCTGATAGAGTATCCCATCCTCCTGAGAGATATGTGGGACATATTAGAGCAGAGGATGTAGAGGATATTGATCCTCAGACCTACGAGGAGGCTATTATGAGTATAGACTCCGGGAAGTGGAAAGAAGCCATGAATTCTGAGATGGATTCTATGTACTCCAATAAGGTTTGGAACCTAGTTGATGCACCCGAAGGTATTGTACCCATCGGTTGCAAGTGGATCTATAAGAAAAAGATCAGAGTAGATGGAAAGGTAGAGACCTATAAAGCAAGGCTAGTGGCTAAGGGGTATCGTCAAAGGCAAGGTGTTGACTACGACGGAACTTTCTCACCCGTAGCAATGCTAAAATCCATCAGAATTCTATTGGCTATTGCAGCACACTATGATTATGAGATCTGGCAGATGGATGTGAAAACCGCATTCCTCAACGGGAACCTGGAGGAGGAGGTGTATATGATGCAACCTGAGGGATTCGTGTCCAAGAACTGCCCAGATAAGGTGTGTAGGTTGCTTAGATCCATTTATGGACTAAAGCAAGCTTCCCGAAGTTGGAACATAAGATTTGATGAGGCAATCAGATCTTATGACTTCGTTAAGAACGAAGATGAGCCTTGTGTATACAGAAAGGTAAGTGGGAGCGCTATTAGCTTTTTGGTGTTATATGTGGATGACATCCTCATCATTGGGAATGACATAGGAATGCTATCCACAATAAAGGCTTGGTTATCTAGACACTTCTCCATGAAGGACTTAGGAGAAGCATCTTATATCTTGGGGATTAGAATCTATAGAGATAGATCCAAAAGGATGCTTGGCTTGTCCCAGTCCAGGTACATAGAAACTATTGTCAAAAGGTTTGGCATGGAAAATTCCAAAAGAGGTCTCATACCGATGAGACATGGGATATCGCTTTCTACGAGTATGTCCCCAAAGACTCCAGAAGAAAGGGCGAACATGGATATGATACCTTATGCCTCAGCAATAGGGTCTATCATGTATGCCATGCTATGTACTAGGCCTGATATAACGCATGCTCTAAGTGTCACGAGCAGGTATCAGGCGGATCCAGGCTTGGAGCACTGGAAAGCAGTAAAGTGTATCCTTAAGTACTTGAGAAGGACTAAGGATCTTTTACTAGTATATGGAGGTAATAGCCTTAAGGTTGAAGGCTACACTGACTCAAGTTTTCAGTCTGATGTCGATGATAGCAAGTCGAATTCAGGGTATGTGTACACCTTGAATGGAGGAGCAGTATGCTGGAAGAGTTCCAAGCAAGATACCACTGCTGACTCGACCACAAAGGCGAAGTACATTGTTGTATCGGATGCAACAAAGGAGGGAGTCTGGGTGAAGAAGTTCATCACAGATTTGGGAGTCGATACAGATAGCGACAAGTCGACTTCATTATATTGCGATAATGATGGGGTGATTACTCAAATAAAGGAACCCGGGTCTCATCAGAAGTGTTCTGAGGAGGTTCCAACTTATAAGAGAGATCGTAACCCGAGGAGATGTAGCAGTGGAAAGAGTTCCATCCGAAGATAACATTGCAGATCCACTAACAAAGCCATTGTCTCAGATTGTCTTTAAGCGTCACAGGGGTCTGATGGGGATCAGACACATAGGTGATTGGCTTTAGGTCAAGTGGGAGATTGCTAGTCATAAGTGCCCAGCAAGCCAATCACGTGAGTGATGGCACGTGTGACTTGATACAGAATCTTTTTGTTTATTATATTTTGGCGTATATCACTTTATAACTATTGCATAAATGCATATATATATTGTGATGTCCTTGGATTTGTGCAATGGGAATCGGATCGTGATGAGATCACGATAATGAGATCGATTCACCTTTAAACACATATCCTAAATAATCCTGGTCATAGGTTACTCGAGAGGGACATCGTGATAACCGGATAGACTGGTGTGCTGTATACCCGTCCATATGATGGATGCAGCTGGTCTCATAGCTGCTCGTGTAGGGACACTAGGGATACAGTACAGGTGCTCATTGGAGAATGAGTTCACTGATTGATCCGCTTACGGAATGCTGGATGGTTGATGATGCCTTATTGTCAGACAACGATTCCGTAGTCCTAGTGGTGTATCTGGTTCTTAGACTTGAGACACCAAGGATGTCCTGTATGAGTGCTCCACTCTTTGATACCAGACTTATAGGTTTGGCTGTTCCCAGATCTAGTACAGCTGGTCATTGGGAGTGGTAGTCGACCTTACGAGGGCTATTGAGTGTCGATAGAGGATCATCCACTCTCGGTATCATGAGAGGAATATCCCATGTGTTCTTGCTCAGACAAATCCCTGGCCAGGGTCATTCGGGTTGAGAGAGAAAGAGTTCTCCGAGAGAATCCGATTAGAGCGAGACTCAAGTAGAAACCGTATGGGTCTGACAGCACCATGCTCGATATACGGTCTCTGGGATATTAGATGGATGAGGGACTATAGGTACATAGTAACTGAGGACAGACAGGTCCAATGGATTGGATTCCCCTGTATCGTCTGGGGACTACGGCGTAGTGGCCTAGTACTTCCGTAGTCGATGAGTCGAGTGAATTATTACAAAGATAATAATTCACTTAGTTAGAAGGAGTTCTGACAGGTATGACTCACGGCCAGCTCGATATTGGGCCTAGAGGGTCACACACATATGGTAGGCATTGCGATGAGTAGAGGTTCGGATATGAGATATCCGACGGAGCCCTTGTCTTATTGGATGCAGATCCAATACCCACTAGGGAAAGGACCCATTAGGGTTTTGACATGGGATCTCTATAAATAGGAGGGATTCACAGCCTCATAGGCTAGAGTCTTTGCTTGCCCTTCCTATTCTCCTCTCCCTCTCCACCTCAGAGTAGGCCTGGAGTTTTGAGGAGCGTCGTCGCAACCCTGCTGTGTGGATCACCGCTAGAGAGGAGGACGCTTGACCTCCTTCACCCTCTCCTGAGGATCTGCAAGGAAACAGGGATATACGATCTCCCTAGGTAACACAATCTCTATACGCAGTTTTGTGTTTTGTGGATTTTGCGCACCAATCTTCGCACGACGACGAACATCTTTTTGGGAATCGGGGATTTTTGTTTTCTTGTTCTTCCGCTGCGCATATGATGTCGCCCCCCATGATTTCCCAACATGATCAAGAGCAGCACTAAGAGGGGGGGTGAATTAGTGTAACAGAAAATTCTTTGATTTTCGTATAAAATATTTCGTATGTTTGATGAAAACCAAATCAGAAGATAACAACTTGAATGTATGAGAGTGTAAGCAAGATGAGGAGGAGAAGCAGTTCGCTATGAAATGATTAGTAGTTAAAGTAAACTACACTTATGAAAAGCAAACCAGAATTTAGAGTGGTTCGGTCAACGTGACCTACATCCACTTTCAGATTCCTCCTTCGACGAGGTCTCCAGCATCTACTAAAGGCATTCCTTCAATAGGTGAAGACCAACCACCTTTTAGAGCACTTTGTCCTTTTCACGAGTTTAGGAGAGAACCCTTACAAGTCTCACACCTCTCTTGGATGATCTCAAAATTTAGAAAGGGGGAGAACTCTAGCTCTTGTTTATAACACTTGTATACCCCAATAACTCAAGAATATCTCAATGCTTTTATGCCCTTTCATGCTGGAAAGGGTGGGATTTTTATAGGCCCCAATAGCTTCAAAAATAGAGCAAAAAAGTATCTAATCCCATATTTCCAGGGTCTCAGTGGTACCACTGCCATTATTGGGCGGTACCATCGCCTGACACCTAACACTAAGCGGTACTATCGCTCAGTCTGGGTGATACCACCGCCTGACAAGGGCGGTACCACTGCTGGTAGCAATAACTATCGGTGGTACCACTGTCCAATCTGTGTGGTACTACTGCCCAAGCCACCTGGGGTGCTATTTTCCAAGCGATGCCACCACTAGCCCTAGCGGTGCCACCGTCAGCCAGGAATTTAGCATCCTAGTTGGACATTGAATTTGGCCCAAACCAGCACAACTCCGAGCCTAGTTGGCCCCCTAACAGAGTTGATGAGATTACCTCCCAAATCAACTCTAATTATCGTTCTAATTACGATTAAGGCAAGCATGGTTTGGTATGTCGATTTTTCACTCGGTGATATTCCGGCAAACTTTTCGTTGAGTCTTTCAGTGAGCTTCCAACAAACTCTTGACCAAATCTCGACTAGTCTTCCAGTGTGCTTTCGACGATCTTCCGACGACCTTTTGGCGGGTCTTCTAACGTGCTTCCAGTGATCTCACGATGAACTTTCGGCGAGCTCCCAATATATCGTCCGAGTCTTCGACTCTGGCCCATCATCTGCTTTACGCTTTACTACTATCGTAGTTAATCCTGCACTCTTATCTTAACACATGGATTAGATCAAATCATTTACCAATTGATTTCAACATCAAAATCCAAGATTCGATACTAATATTCAAACCTCTACTTATCGCAAAGGCTACTATATATGTGTGACCCTCTAGACTAAATATTGAGCTGGCTGTGAGTTATACCTATCAGAACTCCTTTTGGATTAGTGAATTATTATCTCCATAATAATTCACTCAACACATTGATTTTGGACGTACTTGGCCACTACGCCATAGTCCATAGATAATACAAGGAAATCTAATCCATTCGACCTGTTTGTCATTAGTTACCGTATACCTATAGTCTCTCATCCATATAATATCTCAATGACCATATACTGGGCATGGTGTTATTAGGCCCATATGGTTTCTGCTCGAGTCTCGCTTAATTAGATTCTCCAAGAGAACTCTTTCTCTCTTAATCCGAACGACCCTAGCCAGGCATTTGTCTAAGCAAGAACATATGAGATATTCCTTTCATAACATCGAGAGTGGATGATCCTATATCGACACTCAATAGGCCTCATAAGAGTGGCTACCACTCCCAATTACCGATTGTGCTAGATTTGGAATCTCCAGACCTATAAGTCCAGTATCAAAGAGTAGAGTACTCATACAGGATATTCTTGGTGTCTTAGGTCCAAGGACCAAATACACCACTTGGACTACGGAATTGCTGTTTGTCGAAATGGCATCATCAACCATCTAATATTTCGTAAGCGTATCAATTAGTGAACTCATTCTCCAATGAGCACTTGTATTGTATCTCTAGTATCCCCACATGAGCAGCTATGAGACCAACTGCATTCATCATATGGACGGATATACAACATACTAGTCTGTCCGGTTATCTTGATATCCCCCTCAAGTAACCTATGACTAGGATTATTTAGAATCTATGTTTAAAGGTGAATCGGTCTCATTATCATGATCTAATCATGATCTGATTCTCATTGAGCAGATCCTAAATATATTCATACAATATAAAGTGATAAAATACTAAATAATAATAATAAGCAAAAAGACTGAATGTCAAGTCACATGTGCCATCACTCTTGTGATTGGCTTTTATGACACTTATGACTAGCAATCTCTCACTTGACCTAAAGCCAATCGCCCATGTTGCTAAAAGACAATTTGATATAATGACTTTGTTAGTGGATCTGCAATATTATCTTCGGATGGAACTCTTTCCACAACTACATCTCATCGGGTCATGATCTCTCTAATAAGTTGGAACCTCCTCATAACACTTCTAATGAGACCCAGATTCTCTCATTTGAGCAATCGCCCTGTAGTTGTCGCTATATTAGGAAATCAGCTCCTTGCTACCTAGCATAACTCCTAGATCTGTGATGAACTTCTTTATCTAGACTCCCTCCTTTGCTGCCTCTGTTGTAGTAATGTACTCTACCTTTATGGTCGAGTCAGAAGTAGTATCTTTTGGAACTCTTCCAGCATATTGATCCTCCATTCATGGTATACACATACCTCAAATTCGACTTACTATCATCAATATTGGACTAGAAACTCGAGTCCGTGTAGCCTTCAACCCTAAGGCTACTACCTTCATATACTAGTAAAAGATCCTTAGTCCTTCTCAAGTATTTAAGGATACACTTTACTATTTTCTCGTGCTCCAAGCTTGGATCCGCCTAATATCTACTTGTGACACTCAGAGCATGCACTATATTTGTAATATCTCTCACTTTTGAAATTTATTAATAATGATTTATTTATAAATCGGAGGATATATATGTAAATATAAAAATTTGAAGGGCTAAACTGTTAAGTTGTAAAAAAAAGAAAAAAAAAGGGAAATAGCATTCTTATCCCACCGCTATGGAAACAGAGTGAGGAGCTATGGGGCGTTGGGGAGAGAAGAGAAGAAAAGAAGAAGAAGAGGGAAAAGAAGAGAGGAGGAAGAAGAGGGAGAAGAGAAGAAAAGAAGAAGAAGAAGAGAGGGAAGAGGGAGAGGAGAGAGAGGTAGCTGCAGCAACTAGGGTTGCAGCACCTCTGTTTCCTATAGGAGGAAACAGAGGAGTGCATGTGTGGGGCATCGGGGAGAAGAAGAAGAAGAAAAGAGGAGGGTGGCTGTGACAAGGGCGACAGCGAGGGGCTGTGGGGCGTTGGAGGGGAGAAAGGGAGAAGAGGAGAAGAAGAGAAGAAGAAGAGAGAGGAAGGTGGCTGCGGCAAGGGCTGCAGCGAGGAGGTGTGGGGCATCGGGGAGGAGAAGGGAAGAAGAGGAGAAGAAGAGAAGGAGAAGAAGAAGAAGAGGAAGAGAAGAAGGAGAAGCGGGAGAAGAGGTTGTGATGTTAGAGCCCTTGCAAATTCTAAACTTGGGGTTGATCTCTTTAGGGGATCGACCTCCTTGAAACTCTATAGGGGTTCCTCCCTCCAACTTGCTGCTCAAAGGCTGCAGATAAGATTCATCTATTGCTTATCAAAAGAGGAGGAATACATGGCTATTTATAGGGTTCCTGTTAGGATCAAGAGCACTAAGAGGGGGGGGGTGAATTAGTGCAGCGGAAATCTTTCAACGATAAAACACATTCGAACGATAAAAATGATTTTGGTGTGAAAGCCGATTCTAAGATTACTTTAACTTAAGATCAAGCGAGATGACGTTAAAGTCAATCTATGAAAGCAGTTTGCAGTTATGATGAAAACCAGAATATAAGCGCAAACTGAAATACGACGTTCATACGAAGAAGTTTATTTACGTCTAAATGTTGATTCATAAATCACTTGATTAGGCGAGATGCAGTTTAAGCAAGGATATAAAGGCAGTTTGCAGTTATGATTGAAATCAAAATGTAAACGCAAACTGAAATATGATGATCGTACGAAAAAACAGATTTACGTCTAAACGCTGATTCGGAAAGTGCAAAGCTTGAAACCCGATCGTATATGCGTAGAAAGCAGTAAGCTTTAGAGGAGGTTTGCAGTAAAGATAATATGCTCGAAGTAAATGCAAACCGAGATTTAGAGTGGTTTGGTCAATCTTGACCTACTCCACTTTTGGCTTCCTCCACCGACGAGGTCACCGACATCAACTAGAGGCTTTCCTTCGATAGGCGAAGGCCAACCACCCTTTTACAGTTTCACTCTTTTTGACGGGCTTAGGAGACAACCCTTACAGAATTTTCTCTCCTCTCTTTACAGCTCAGAACTTGGAAGAAAAGAGGGAGAAGAACTTTTGGCCTTTACAACAATTTTGAGCTCTAAAAATCACAGAACAAGATCAAGATTTCGGTGTATGTTCAGTGCTCTTTCAGTGCTGAATGGGTGGGGTATTTATAGGCCCCAACCCAGTTAAAATTTGGAGCTTAAAACTATCAATTCCCAGAATTCCGGGATCAGGCGGTTGCACCTCCTGCTAGAGCTCGAAGACTGAGCTCAGGTGGTGCAACCTCCTGACTGAGGCGGTTGCACCGCTCAGCCAGTGCTCAGAGACCGAGCCCAGGCAGTGCCACCTCCTGTCAAGGGAGGTTGCACCGCCCAGTCTCGCTCGGAGACTAAGCCCAAGCGGTGCCACCGCTTGGCTAGAGTGGTTGCACCTCCTAGTCTCGCTCGGAGACTGAGCCCAGGCGGTGCAACCTCCTGCCTTGGGCGGTTCAACTGCCTAGTAGAAATCAGGGTCCGAATGGGTTGATCCATTCGGCCCAATTTGGGTTTTTCAGGAGCCCAATTGCTCCAAGATTAAGTTAATGGGATCACCTCCCATTTCCAACTTAATCATTGTACTAACTACAATATTTCCTAAGATATTTACTGTAACTTGCTCCGGTGCATCAATCGCTTCTTCCGGAGAGCTTCTGGCGAACTTCCGTCGATCATCCGATGAACCCTCGGTTGTCACGCCCCACCCGAATTATCACATTCAGGAGGTGTGACCCTGTCTAAAATCAATAATTTCATCATCAATTCAATCTAGGATTCAATCTAACAATTTGAGGATACTAAGAATCATTCAAAATCAACAGTCACAATTCATAAACCTGTACGTTACATAAATCATAATCCACTTCACTCAAAGATTCACAAAATCTAAAGGCAACTCAGCTAAACATCAACCACAACACAAATCCATAGTCGTAGAAGTATATACAATCACAAAAAGATAATTATTTACCATGAGTTCTTATCCTTATACAACTTAAACTTATCATTCCATACACATGAGCGGTCCTTTAAACTTTTACAATACATAAGTATCAACAGATTCCTTAACATTACATCAGAAGTAAAGTATACTATACAACAAAAACTTATCATCCAACAAAGATTAGCTAAAAAATCTTCTAGCCTTTCACTGCTTTAACCCAATTCTAGCTTTTCAGTGCGTGACAAGCTACCCTGAAAAATTTATATAGCAACGGGGTGAGCATAAAGAGCTCAGCAAGCGTCTAACATATCCATGGCAGTAGGAGAAGTTCAAGCAGGCTTAGTATCAAGATACAAAAGTATAAATACAAGTGTTCATTTAAAATCATCTCATTTGATATGAAATCACAAAGGTTTACCTCATTCAAAAACAAGCATTAGACATAACAATAAGAGAAAGGAAATTGGAGCATTTCATTGGCAAAAGAAGTATTTAGGCATGTATCAAATGACACATGAAGCATTTAGGTACATATCAAAGGCATAAGAGTGTTTGGGAGCATAACAATGACATACGAAACACTTCAAGGTATAACAAGTGAACCGAATAATAAACACAAGCTTGTATGTCATTTTTGATGTAGCATGCATTCCATTTTTATCCAAAGCATAATATGAACTCATAAACAAAGCTTTGGATATCATATCAATAAACATAGATGGCGCTGTGGGACCACATACATAATGTGATTCATCCATTTCTGGATGACCACCAAGCATAAGTCTCCCACGTCTGGGAGCTCCATCCACCCACGTCTGAGTGAAGTCAATGGGGCCGGCAGAGCAATCGCGGGCTCTAAGCATAACTCCCTTTACCATTTCTGGCAAAGGTTCACAATATCCCACAAGACACCAGAGTACAAAAAGGGTAGTATGAATAATAACATTGGCACATATCAGAAGCACATGCGGAACAACAAAATATACATATGCCTTTCGAGTCAATACGATACAAACATAATCTTTCATAAATGTATTCAGATTTGAAAGAAAACAAAAGCAAGAGCATACAAGGATTTCAAGAAATCACATATAGCTCAATTGAAATAAGAAGGTTAGGTGAATTCAATATCCAATGAAATGAAACTGGAAGGGGCACATATCGAAAGCAAATGCGGAACAATGGGATGCATGTGCCGAATCATTACGATGCAAACATGATCTTTAGATGATAGCTACAGTTGTACAAATAGATAAAGGACAAAAGTATACAGGAATTAAAGGTAATAATGTAAAGCTTAACTGATGTAAGAGTTTTTGCCGAAATCGATTTCCAAAGAGAAGAAACAAGGAAAGCTGAAATCGACCAAAGCTCGATTCTGGCAGAATTTGATAGGAACATTATATGAACGATTTGGATAACCAATTATGCTCCAATTTATACAAAATAGGTGTCATTAGAAAGCTTTGTCAATCTAATTTTAGGAAATCAAGTTTAACAAGAATTGGAATTTACAACAAGGAGTTACTGATAATTTCGTAGCTAAAGGTCTAAAAATATTAGCTCTATTTTACTGAATCCATAGGGTCGATGAAAGCAAATGTTTTAGTTAGCAATTGTACTCCAAAAATTTCAAATCAGGTATATACAGAAAGTATTTTGAGTCTAGCTTCGAATAAATCATACTTTGTATGAATCTGAGTTCACAGCAGAAAGTTATAAGTAGTTAAGCAACAAGAGGTCAGAAATTTCAGTCCCTATTTTACAGAATTTGTAGGGTTAATTGAAACAGAAGTCTTAGTAGGCATTTAAACTTCAAATCATTCAATATCAGCGTCAAAATAAAGATATTTGAGTCTACTTTCAATTGGATTAGGCTTTGCCTAAATCAGAGTTTAGTGCTAAAAGTTAGTTACAAAACAATGTATAGAAGTCAGATTACCGAAAAAATTTCAGATTCATGGCTTTGTATCAAAAGGAAAGAAAGATTTGGTACTGAGCTGAAATATTTTGAATTATGAAGTATTAAAAGGAAATCAGAGATTAGGAATTCTGTAGGAAGAGGTTAGAACACTTGCCTTAGATGAGTTTGATTCCCAAATATAGGGAGTTGATGCAAAACCTCAAACAAAGTTTCCACTTCTTCTTCTTCTCCTTCTTCTTCTTCTTCTTCTTCTATTCAAACTAACGTTGGCTGCAAAGTTTCTTTTTAATGGTGCTTTAAATTACTTAGGTTTGGCTCATGCTAAAATAATGAGGTGGCAAGCATGCATGGGGGTTTAGGTGTCAACTTTAGAATAAATACAAGTGATTCATCCTTGTTAATGACACATGTCCTCTATTTTATTTTATTTTATTTTTATTTGCTCAATTCTAAATATTCTATAAATCATATCAAAATTTTATTATTTACTCTTAGGTCCTTAGCCATAAAATTTAATATAATATTATTTAATAAAAAAATTTATTTAAATAATCCTCATATTTACAAACAAGCATTTACTAATTTTTTTTTTTTTTAAATGGGGGATGTTACATCGGTGATGCTCTTGCGGACTTCCGGCAAACTCTTGGACTTGCGACGATCCACTTGGCGAGTTTCGACGAGCTTCTTTGGCAAGCTCATGGACTTCTCGGATTTGTTCCCGTAGAACCTCCGATGACTTCTCGAACTCCCAACGTGATCATTGTCTTGACTCCGGCGCAACTTCTGTTGCATGTCTTACTTTTATCGTAGTTAATCCTGCACACACAAAACAAAACTTCGATCGAGACAATTAATCCTAAGCAATTAACCAAGTTGTCCGGCATGTCCTTTGTCCCTCGACGCTTCGTCCGATTCTTCGGCGCATCGTCCTCTCCTGCAGCCTATTGCCCAATTGGCTATTTGACTCCGCAACTCCGATATCCTTGGCACAATACCCGCTCTTCTTGGCCCGCTGCCCGAGTCCACGGCCCGTAGCCTTCTGTCGATACGTCGACCGATCCACCAACCCGACGTCCAATCTTCTGACATGTTCCTCCGGCACAACATGATTTTCCTGCTTTAATTTTCTTATCCTGATCAAAGCATCCTGCGTCACTCAAAACGCAGATTAAATCATAAACATATATCATGTAGTTTCATCATCAAAATAGGAGATTCAACAATCTCCCCCTTTTTGATAATGACAACCACTTGATGATGGAGTTAAACTTAACTCCCAGAGTTTAAACAAACTCCCCCTATCAATATGCCATATTGATAGAACCTTGAATTCAAACTGAATTCAAGTCATTGCAATATTCATTATGAATACTTGCAACACATCATCATGAACTTATGCATAAACTTATGCATAACATCATACTTCTCCCCCTTTGTCATCAACAAAAAGGAGAAGTCCAACTATTCTTGTGTTTGGAATATTAGTTTGACTTATTGCATGAAAAACATAATATCAAGTTTTATCATCATGCAGTTTTGAGGCCAGAAAATTCAGCAAATGTTATATCATGCTTAGAACATTCAAGCTATCAAGTTTTAGATATGCAAGTTTTACAGCATACAAGATAGCACTTTTAGAACATGCAAGCAAGCAATGTTACAACATTTTAGAACTTGCAGGCTAGCAATTTTTACGATATGCAAGTTTTGCTTCTTGAGATAGGCAAGATAGCACTTTTGTAATTTTTGTTTAGCAAGCTTGTGATGTTCAAGATAACAAGCTCTTTCTTCTCTTTTGAGAAGTGTCATTTTTGCTTTCTTTGTAAAGTGCAAGCTAGCAAAATGTTAGAACCCTTGTAGATTCCAAACTTGGGGTTGATCTCTTTAGGGGATCGGCCTCCTTGGAACTCTATAGGGGTTCCTCCCTCCAAGTTGCTGCTCAAAGGCTGTAGAAAAGATTTATCTATTGCTTATGAAAAGGGAAGGAATACATGGCTATTTATAGGGCTTCTTAACCCTAACTCCTAATAGGACTCCTACTTAAGACTCTTACTTCTAACCAACTCCTAGTAGGACTCTTAGTCAAGACTTCTATTCCCTTACAACTCCTAATTCTTCTCTAAGAAAATACCTCCTACATGAATGCCCCTCTCAATTAGGACTCTCCTAGCTAGAGTCCTAACAGAATATCCCTCTCAATTAGGACTCTCCTAGCTAGAGTCCTAACAGTTTTACATGAATATCCCTCTCAATTAGGACTCTCCAAGCTAGAGTCCTAACACAAAATGCCAAACTAGCAAGAGATAATGTTTTACATGAGGCAAGCAAACAATTTGGCAAGTGTTACATTTGCATCTTCTCTTTAGATGTGCAAGAAAATAAATAAGTTTTTGTATTTTCTTGACATTTCAAGCTAGCAATTATCGGTGATGTTCAAGATAGCAATTTCTTCTCTTTTGTAATTTTTGCCTTTTTCTTGAATTGTGCTAGCAATCTATCTCCTCCTTTGTCATTGTCAAAAAGAAGGGAAAAACCTTTTACATCAATTTCTAAATCATGACAAAGGTAAGTAATCATTCTAATTTGTGCATCATTATAGTTTTAATGCACAAATTCATTAACATTTCATTTTTTATGCACCATACCGAAAAATCAATCATCATTATGAGCATATCAAACATGATATTCAAGCATTCATGATATATCATTTTGGCAACATGATCATAGCTATTCAAATGATGGTATCTAAATGTCAAAATTTATTACATCCTATCATGCATGATCGAAACTTCTTATTTGTATACATCAAAATAAATTAATGAATATTTCATGTATTCTTATCATCACATAAGGAATATCAAGAAGAATTATTAGGTGATGAGATAAATATTTCATGAATACAAGGAATTGTATAAAAATCATATCATAAGTGTTTCATGTATTCATATTATCACATGAAGCATACAAGACAACAATGTAAAGAAATCATGTTATGAAGAATATCAATGTGAAAATTCAGCAAAGATCACATGATACAATCGCAAAGTATGATATAATTATACGATATATCATGAGATGATAATTTATCATATCAATGAAAGATATCAATGAGGATCAATTCGTGAATACCAAAGATATGATTCATGGTTCATTAAAATTCTTCTTAACAAGTTCACGATCAAGATTCATATAATTCTTAATAAAGCAAATTGATGTACAATCATCACACAAGACATACAAGGCAAAGAAATCTTGTTATTTCTATATTATGAAATATATGATATCAAGGCTCATGATTCATTTGAAAAGATATAGCACAAAGAGCAACTTGAAACATTCTTATCAAGATCACATTTTAAAATATTTCAAGTATCAAGATATCAATATGACACTTCATTGAATTCTGAGAAATCAAAAGACAAGTTATACTTCATTTGAAGAATTCCTTTTTGATAAATGTAGGGAGCATAATGAACGATCTTGATTTATAAAGAACTTCATGTTACAATTATCAAGATCATGATTTTAATAATCATTTTCTTTAGCAAAGAATCACAAAAGAACTTTATTTTTGCATAAGAAATCTCATTGTATTATGATTTATAAATTCTTTCTCTACACATGAATCATAGGAGATATGTATGTGAAACAAATATTTGTAAGTAAAAATATTATCATCCATATTTCAAGATGGAATTCATAAGTAGGAATCATTTCATCAAATCCATTTCAGAAAAATATTTTTCATATAATAAGTGTATGAGAAAATCCGATTGTTAGGATACCAATTGTTAAGCGAATCCGAAAATGAAATTAACACTTTCATGCATTCGGACAATATTTTGTTATAGATTTTCCAGTTCAATCATGAAGATAAAATATGCTCATGATCATAAAAATTTATGTATCCAAAACACATAATTTCCAACATGTTATTAAGACATGTAATAGTGTAAAATCATCATGGCAATTAAGTGATTTGAACATTGAATCAAGAAAGTCCAAAAAATAATCTTAACAAGTTCATGCATTCGAGCACATTTTTGCCATAGTTTTTCAAATACACTCATGAAAATAACACATGCTTATCATCAGCTTAAAATCTCATGCATAAAATTGTTAATCAAATATTTAATTTCATCATTATGCATTTCTTCAAATCAAACATGATTTTTTTAAATCAAAATCGAGAAATAACAATGGAAATCAACGTAATACACATTATTACTTAACCATGATTTCATATTTTCAATCAAGATCATTTTATTTGTTTATCATAAAATATGTAATATTATCATTTTCGAAATTACTTAGCATGATCATAATTTTTTTTTTTAAATAGAAAATTAATTCTAAACTAAAAGAGAAAATACATGAAAGCATCAAGTAATTTCAAAATAAATTAGGG
Source organism: Musa acuminata AAA Group (assembly GCF_036884655.1). Classification (NCBI taxonomy): domain Eukaryota; kingdom Viridiplantae; phylum Streptophyta; class Magnoliopsida; order Zingiberales; family Musaceae; genus Musa; species Musa acuminata. The sequence goes on along the minus strand of NC_088344.1, from coordinate 18,938,323 downwards.
GGATTTCGATTACCTCATCATTGAAAGTGATTAAGGCGTAGTTTGCCACCTTGCCTTTCTTGATTTTCTCCTCGTCTTCAGAGGAGCTCGATTCATCCCACTTTGTATTCTTCTTCTTTGGCCTCTTCCTTCGTTTAAGTTTATTGTTTATTTTAGATTTTTTTTAATAAACTTATTAAGATTTAGTGTTTAAAGTTCAAGTTCATCATTGTTCTCATCACTTGAGTCATCGCTCAAGTGGTATTCATTTGTCCGGAGTTCTAAATCCTTCCTGTTCTTTGGAAGGTGATTTCGTTCATCATGTGCATTGTGCACCATTTCATATGTCATCAACGAACTAATTAGTTCTTCAAGTGATAAGTTGTTTAGGTTTTTAGCTTCTTGTATTGCAGTTACTTTTGAATCCCACTTCTTAGAAAGAGAATGCAAAATTTTGTTTACGAGTTCAAAATCCGAAAAACATTTTCCAAGAGCTCTTAAACTATCGACGACATCCGTGAAACGGGTGTACATGTCGCCTATAGTCTCGCTTGGTTGCATTCGAAAAAGCTCAAAATCATGAAATAAAATGTTAACTTTCGAGTCTTTGACTCTACTAGTTCCCTCGTGCGTGATTTCAAGTGTTCGCCAAATGTCGAAAGTCGTTTCGCACGTAGAAATCTGATTGAACTCATTTTTGTCCAAAGCGCAAAATAAGGCATTCATAGCCTTTGCGTTTAAAGAAAAACACTTCTTCTCCAAATCCGACCATTCGTTCATCGGTTTAGAGGGAAGTTGAAAACCATTTTCAACGATATTCCATAAATCCAAATTCATAGAAATAAGAAAGATCCTCATTCGGGTCTTCCAATAGTCCGTCCCATTGAACATGGGTGGACGTGTAATAGAATAGCCCTCTTGGTTTCCGGCGTATGCCATGTCTCTTGGGTTTTAATCCATTTGAGAGTTAACCCCGCTCTAATACCAATTGTTGGGATCAAGAGCACTAAGAGGGGGGGGGGGGGGTGAATTAGTGCAGCGAAAATCTTTCAACAATAAAACACGTTCGAACGATAAAAGCGATTTTGGTGTGAAAGCCGATTCTAAGATTACTTTAACTTAAGATCAAGCGAGATGACGTTAAAGTCAATCTATGAAGGCAGTTTGCAGTTATGATGAAAACTAGAATATAAGCGGAAACTGAAATACGACGTTCGTACGAAGAAGCTGATTTACGTCTAAATGCTGATTCGTAAATCACTTGATTAGGCGAGATGCAGTTTAAGCAAGGATATAAAGGTAGTTTGCAGTTATGGTCACATTGGGTTTCTGCTAGGTATCTTTCAAAGGAATCAATCTGGGAAATTTCAACAAGAACATACCACGCTGCAACTTGGAAAGGAATTTTAAAGGCAAGGAATTGGCTAATCAAACACATTTCTTATGTAATCTCTTTTGGAACTAGTACTAATATGTGGTACGATCCTTGGGTGAATGGGAAGAGTATATTTCAATTATATGGCGATAGAATATGAAAAGATCTTGGGGCTCCCAAAGATTGGAAGGTTTCCGAGTTCATTGCTAACGGTACCTGGTGTCTCCCTAATCCTATTTCTCCCGAAATGTTATCACTTTGGCCGACTATTATAGCTACTCCAATCAGGAACAACTCTTCAGATATACTTATTTCGCCTCATGACAATGGCAAATTTAGTGCCATATCCGCATGGAATCAAATTAGGCAAAGAAATAATAAGTGGGTCCCAAGCAGTTTGACATGGGATCGACCGGGATAACAAAGACATTCCTTATGTACATGGCAGGCCCTTCTCAATAAACTTGTTAGGACTCTAGCTTGGAGAGTCGTAATTGAGAGGGACATTCGTGTAAAACTGTTAGGACTCTAGCTAGGAGAGTCCTAATTGAGAGGGACATTCTATTAGGACTCTAGCTAGGAGAGTCCTAATTGAGATGGGCATTCATGTAGGAGGTTTTTTCTTATAGAAGAATTAGGAGTTGTAAGGGAATAGGAGTCTTGAGTAGGAGTCCTATTAGGAGTTTGTTAGAAGTAAGAGTCTTAAGTAGGAGTCTTATTAGGAGTTAGGGTTTAGAAGCCCTATAAATAGCCATGTATTCCTTCTCTTTTCTTAAGTAATAGATGAATCTTTTCTGCAGCCTTTGAGTAGTAACTTGGAGGGAGGAACCCCTATAGAGTTCCAAGGAGGCCGATCCCCTAAAGAGATCAACCCCAAGTTTAGAATCTGCAAGGGTTCTAACACCTGGTATCAGAGCAGCGTTCTTGGCATCTCGCTGCCCTTCCACTGCCATCTATCAACCCTCCACAACCGCCCAAAGCAATTCCCACAATTGCTTAAAAGATCGTCACCGAATTCCGCCATCATCTCCACCACCGCGGATCATCCTTTGATCTCCCCGTGAATTGCAACAGGTTCTGGTTTCCTACCTTACTGCTGCTGCAATTTAGTTATCCTTATTCGAAAATCCAAAAAAAAAAACTGTTCCTATATTGCTGCATAAACCTTTCGTCACAAAGTTTTCATCTCTACGACGAAAGTTACTTTGCAAAATTCCAGCCACATAGTACCATATGTTTGATCTTGCTACTATGCTTTTTCTATCCAAATTTCTATGAAATTTTTATGAGATCTTTGACACTTCCTAAACAGCAGATTTTCCTTTATTTTTTTCAAAAAATTCTCAAAATAAACCATTGATCTTTTACGTCTAATCTGCTATACTTGAAAATCTGCACTGTAAAATTTCAGCCGCATAGCACTGTTTGTTTGACCTTGATACTATATTGTTTCTATCCAAATCTCTACGAAATTTTTATGACAGCTTTGACACTTCCTAACAGTAGATTTCCCTTTGGTTTCATCAAAAAATTCTTAATATAAACCACTAATCTTTTACATCCAATCTGCTATACCTAAAAATCTATAATGCAGAAAATTTCAGCCGCATATTGTTGCCTTAACCCATCTATTTGTAATATTTTTTGAATGAAATTTCTTATACACTTCATAGATCAACTTGGCTTCCATCTAAGATTAATCTATTAAGAAATTCATCTCTAAAAATGATTTTATGTTGCTGCAAATTTTCATCGTAACCTGCTGAAATTTTTCGACGAGAATTCTACAATCGCAACTTGCACCAATTTCCTTGCTATTATACTGCCGAAATTTTCTTGATTAAATTAGATATCCTTGCTGTCATATAAACTGTGATTTTGCTATAAATTCCCTCCTCAATTCTCTCAAGTTTTTGGTGGAAATTATGTCGAGAAACCGTTTTTTCTTCGACGACAATTCTACTCTTACAAGACAGCACATACTTGCTGCAACTTCCACTTATTTCTATCAAACCTTTGCTACCATCTACCACAGATCCAAAACTTTCATCTACAGCCCTAAAACTCCACCAAAGCACACCCTCAAACTGCACCCAAAATATCTACAAAACAAGCCTAAACCGTAGCCTACATCCACCGATCTACCAACCCTTTCGACCATCACCTCTGTCAACCAATACATGCCTTTAACCCGACAACAAAAGAGAGATCTTAACATCACAGATTTGGCGGCATATACTATGGCATCTGAGGAGGTAATCAATGCTAAATTCGAAGCCTCCGAGGTGCGAATGGAGGATAAGATTCGGACGCTCTTTACCGAACTCAGATTGGGCCGACCACTAAGCACGAAGAAATCACATCAAGGAGAGAGCTATGCCCAATCGCACCAAACCCAAAGATATGACTTCCAAGAGAGGGGAAGCTCTATGACTGACCCCAACTATCCATGCATGAGAGTGGACTTCCCTAGATGGGAAGAAAGAGACCCGATTGGTTGGATCTCGCGCGCGGAGCGATATTTTCAGTACCACAAAACCGCGGATGCATCTATGGTGAAAATTGCAGCTATACATCTTGAAGGGGATGCTATACAGTGGTTTGACTGGTTTGAACATACTTATGGAGTTCTTTCATGGCGACAATTCAAAGAAGGACTGCTAATCCGCTTCAAACCAACCGATTACGAGAATATTGACGGACAACTAGCAAAGATCCGACAAACCTCTACCATTCAGGAGTACCAAACTAGGTTTGAAAGGTTATCTAATCAAACTCATGATTGGTCTCAAAAACAGCTATTGAGGACCTTCATTGAGGGCTTGAAGCCGGAGATCCGAGGAGAAGTGAAAGTGCGACAACCGTATACGCTGATGGCAGCCATGTCTTTCGCACGACATCAAGAGGAGCAATTGAACCATGAAGCTCGGAGGATTAGGGTCACTCCTCAACCAGTAATATTGAAGCCCTCAGCCCCCCCTACTATCAACCAAGTCCCTACACCAAAGAGGTTAACAAGAGAAGAGCTTCGGGAGCGATATGCGAAGGGATTATGTTGGCATTATGACGAGTCGTGGAGCCGTGAGCTTCGCTGTAGTAAAGGGAGACTTCTTATGATTGAACTATTAGGATCGAGAGCACTAAGAGGGGGGGGGGGTGAATTAGTGCAGCGGATATCTTTCAGCGATTAAAAACGAAAGCTGCGTTCGTTCGATAAAAACTATTTTGATGCAAAAGCCAATTCTAAGATTACTTATGATTAAGTGCAGTTTACGTCTAAACACAGTTTGCGTCTAAACGCAGTTTGCGTCTAAATGCAGATTGCGTCTAAGCGCAATTTGCGTCTAAACACAGTTTGCGTCTAAGCGCAGTTTACATCTAAGCTCAGATTGCATAAATCACTTGTTTAGATCAAAAGCAGTTTAAGCAGAAGTATAAAGACAGTGTGCTACTATTGTATAGCTCAAAAAGTAATATGCAAAAAGCAGATTTACGTCTAAACGCAGATTTACGTCTAAACGCAGATTTACGCCTAAACGCAGATTTACGTCTAAACGCAGATTTACGTCTGAAATTTGAAACTTGTTTGTACACTCGCAGAAGGCAATATGCAGTTGAAATCAAGACGTAAACGTAAACTGAAATCTGATGATTGTACGAGGAAAGCCGATTTACGTCTAAATGCTGTTTTACGTCTAAATGCAGATTTTCGTCTAAACCTCGAAACTCGTTCGTAAAATCGTAGAAGACAGTTTGCAGTTATAAATAGAATCAAAACGTAAATGTAAACTGCAAAGAAACTCGTTCGTAAAAGCGCAGAAGATAGTTTGCAGTTACAAAACGTAATCGTAAACTATAATATATGAAAACACCGATTTATGTCTGAATGCAGATTCGGAAAGATCAGCACTTAGAAACTTGTTCGTAAAGGCGTAGAGAGCAGTAGCTATGTAGGAGGTTTGCAGTAATGATAAAGTGCTCAAAATAAACGCAAACCAGAGATTTAGAGTGGTTCGGTCAGTCTTGACCTACTCCACTTTTGGCTTCCTCCACCGATGAGGTCACCGACGTCAACTAGAGGCCTTCCTTCAATAGGCGAAGGCCAACTGCCCTTTTACAGATTCACTCATTTTGATGGGCTCAGGAGACAACCCTTACAGGACCTTTCTCTCCTCTCTTTACAACTCAAGACTTGAAGAACAGAAAGAGGAGAACTTTAGGACTTTACACAAATTTGAGCTCTTAGAATCACAGAAAAGATCAAGAATTCGGTGTAGGTCTGTATCTTTTCAGTGCTGAATGGGTGGGGTATTTATAGGCCCCAACCCATTTCAAATTTGGAGCTCAAAACGATCAAATCCCGGAATTCCGGGATCAGGCGGTTGCACCTCCTGACTGGAGAGGTTGCACCGCCTGGCAGAGCTCGAAGACTGAGCCCAGGCGGTGCCAACTCTTGACTGAGGCGGTTGCACCTCTCTGCCAGAGCTCGAAGACCGAGCTCAGGCGGTGCCACCTCTCTATCAAGGAGGTTGCACCGCCCAATCTTGCTCGAAGACTGAGCTCAGGCGGTGCCACCTCTCTGTCAGGGAGGTTGCACCGCCTAGTCTTGCTCGAAGATTGAGCTCAGGCGGTGCCACCTCCTGGCTGGGGAGGTTGCACCGCCCAGTCTCGCTGGGAGGCTTAGCCCAGGCGGTGCCACCTCCTGGCCTAGGCGGTTGCACCTCCTGGTGCAATTAGGGTCCGAATGGTTAGCTCCATTCGGCCCAATTTCGATCTTTCAGGGGCCCAATTGCCCCAAGATTAAGCTAATGGGATCACCTCCCATTTTTCAACTTAATCAACGTACTAACTACGATTAGATCTAAGACAATTTCTGTAGCTTTGCTTCGGTGCGTCAATCGCTTCTTCCGGCGAGTTTCCAGCGAACTTCCGTCGATCATCCGATGAACCCTCGGTGATGCTCCTGCGGACTTTCGGCAAACTCCTGGACTTTGCGATGATCCACTTGGCGAGTTCCGACGAGCTTCACTTGGCAAGCTTTTGGACTTCTCGGATCTGTTCTTGCAGAACCTCCGACGACCTGTCACGGACAAACTTCGAAACAGGGTGTTTGATATAATGCTTATGTATGTCCGTGTCTTTTGGCATGTTCATGCATTGTACAGAATGTAGAGGGGCAGCCGAAGGCTTATAAGTCCCATTTTAGTTGGGTTGGTGGCCTCTTTAGGCTTGTAAATAAAGGTTGTGTCATGTGGACACGTGCGAGAGCTTTTCGGTCTGTAATGGACCATTTTACCCTTTGTTGTGCCACTATTCAGAGCTTGTAAAGTCTGTTTGTATTTTGCATTGTCTATAAAGTGTTTTTCGGACATGTTTGCTTGTGGATCCTGATTGAGGCGTTTTCTTTAACCCGTTCTCTCTTTTGTTGGTCCTAAGGGACAATGGGAGGCTTCGGGGAGGCTGACCTTTGCGGACGGATGCGCGAGGGTGCCGCACGACTTAGGCAAAACCAGCTAAGTCCGTGTTATATGGTATCAGAGCGGGACAAGCACTCATAGAAACACTTGGCATGCAAACGTGGGGGACCTAGCGGGGCTGCGTTGAGGGCAGTCAGCACACGCGCGACCGTTTGAGGGAAAACAGGCATGGAGATGTAGGGAAAAGAGTCGCTTAGAGGAGCGGGCATCTGATCTTGGCATTTAGAGGAATGACCAACCCTTCGCGCAAGAGGCACCACTAGAACAGGCAAGCTTGGAAGAATTTGGAGCGCACAAAGGTTGGGATGGCTGAGTTTGAGCTACGGCTCAACGTTGACAACTATACTTGATGGTGCTCTAGGCAAGCGAGGCGCTTGGCAAGAATGAGACCATGCAAGGTGGAATGAGTTGCTCAACGACCAAAAGAGTTATGCAAAGCTCACAGAGGTGAGGGGAATTGCTAACTCAAAGAATTTGGTACTTATGCATGGGCTTGTATGCGGACGACGGAATGTTCGTGGCCATCCCAAGGCGATCGAGACTCGGCACCATGGAGCATTGAAACTTTCTCTTCGGCATGCGAAGGATACGTCCGGAGGAGGCTGAAGTGTGCAACGAGTTCAGCATGTTGCTAGGCCTTGAGGGGTGCAGCGGTGGCTGTATTGACGTGGAGGCGCAATCTAGCAAGTGCGTTTGCAAGAGGCAGAACAATGCACAGTTTGTTCAGCAGATCGGAGTAGTCCAAGGGGATGGTGGTCTCCGAAATGAAGAGAGATGTTGCTCCAACGGGATAGTTATTCAGGAGGGATAAGTCCCAGCTCTCCAGAGGGAGAATCATGTGAGACGGACCTCACATGTTGAGGAGGAGTACCTCAACAAACAACAACTCCACGAAGCTCGATGGACTGAGCAAGTAGCGAGGAGTTGTCGCATGATCTCGCTTGAGAGAATGCATTGGTGGATGCATTGCGAGATCAAGTGGGGGAGCGACCTAAAGCAACTTAAATAAAGGCACACTTGGAGTCGATGTGGAGATCGGACTCAAGGGAGGGCTGACCCGTGGAATGGTGGGCGCGAGGGCCACCATCGACTCAATGCAAAAACGAGGAGCGGAGCAACTTGGGTGTAACTTGGCGAAGTACTCAAGCCGCATGAAGGGAGCCAGCATAGAAGTTGGAACGTGGAGCAGAGGCACAGTGCTTTCCTTAGACAGAGGTCAAGGACATGAACTCTTGCAGAGGCAATAGTAGGATCATGTTGTTCCATGGGTCCTTCATTCTGACGGAGCGGACTCATCTTGCATGGTGTCAAAGACGAAGGGAGCTTCGGGGCACATGCACCTTATCTCAGAAAAGCATTTGATGGAGGAACTAAGGCGACTCAATTTGCGGAGGCGAAGTTGGGTTCAGAAGGCCTTAGCACGGGGCAAGAGGACGCAGAGGCGGGTACTCTTGATGAATATGCCACAGTGTTGCCATTCGAGTTGCTATGAAGGAAGCGGTGCGCAGCGGAGATTGTGCTGGTAGGGGCAGAGGCCCAGGATCCAGACAATGGTGCACAAATTACAGTGAAGTCGGTGGACTTCGGGAGCTACTAGGCGACGGACTGTCCTAGAGCGGTGCTTCATCTAGGTGTGACCCAAGAGTGGGTGGATGAAGGTCGATTGCCAAAGGAGCGAACAAAATCGAAGGTGGAGGAGACCCTGCGATGTATTGGCAGAGGCCACACATGGAGGGTTCACAATTCGAGTTTATTCCACAAGGATCAGAATGCAATGGAGATGTCACCAGGAGGCGACATGGTGCAGCGGATCATAGTGGAACAGTTCGTGGCAATGCGACACACACGACATAGTCCCGTGAGGGATGAGATCATATGGAGGTATGATCGGGAGCTACTGGGAGCTCCGCTTTGGTGAACAACACGATGGCAAGAAGGGCTATGGATTCAAGGAGTGAAGGCCATGGTACCGCAGAGGCGGGTCTTCCGTGCGTGCATCGAATTTTGCATCGGACGAAAACCTTGGTCATCAGCATATGGGGGCTGTGTTCCACTAAGGGAAAAGTTCGAAGGCAAGTACCAGTGAGTTCCATGGGAGGGACTTGATCATGCAGAGGTATGATCGAAGCAACTGGAGAGTTGGACTGCTCCAGAGCTCATATTCGCTTAAGGGAGCCCGACAAGTCAGAGGACAAGGTCGAGTAAGCGAACGTTGCTACCAAGGAAGCTAAGGAGAACAGAATCGGTGCAAACTCTACAACGTGATGGCAGAGGCCAGGCATGGGAGTTGTAGTCTGTCTTTCCATCGACCAAACAGACTGCTTAGAGAACACAGAGGTGTTGAAGCAGGGGGTCGAAAGGGGCGAGGAAGCGACGACGAGTCCAGAGGGACTTAGCTACCCAAAATCAAGCAATCAGTTAGAATCGAGGTGGACTCGGAGGAGTGTCACGGAGGCATATCTACTGATTGTGAAGAAAAGGGATGGAGATGCGAGGCGATGGATAGTAGTGCCATGAGCATGGCAGCGCCATGGTACCGCAGAGGCGGGACTTCCATGAAAGTCATTGATCCCTTGCTCTCATGGAGGGAGAGCGCTTGGTCGTGAAAGGGGCCGAGGAGGTGGAGAATGCAGAGGCAATCTTCAAGTACCGAGACAAGGCTGAAGGGCAGAGGCCGAAGAACTTCGTAAGACCGGTGTCAACAAGTTTCTCATCAAGATAGCCATAAGTGAAGGACTTCGGGTCATGCAAGAGTGCACGACCAAGGAACGAAGCAAGCAGTACGTGGTGCTGTACCTTTGCTACTCAGTGGAGTAGGCGGCAGGGTTGATGGAGAAGATGGTACAATCCTAGAGGCGACCTCATCTATCAGAGAATTACTCCAAGTTGGGGTGAAAACTTTCTGCATTCCAGAAGTTCAATGGCATTGAGAAGGTGAATCACAGTAGCTAACTCAACGCAAGGAGTGCAAACACTTCAAGTACTTCAGAAGTGTGAGCAAAGAGCAGGCGAAGGCCAGTAACCAGCTCGATGCATGAAGTACAATCTCGAGGAGGCGGGCGAAGTCAAGTAACCTTTGCCTTCTCAACTCTTAAGAGAATGGGCGAAACTGAGTACCCCAGTTCTCTTATCTATCCAGCAGAGGAGCTCTGCACAAGTTCAAAGACCCTTCGAAGATAATGGAAGACAATAGTTGTCAAATCCTCACCAACGGTGATCAGTGCTACTGAGAGTAGATTGTCCGCTTTATTTCCCAACAAAATGCCAATCGAAAGTGGAAGTGATGCGAACCTACTTGGATGCGACAACTAACTGAAAGAAAAGTCAATGAGCAGATTTTGTGGAGGAAGGACCCGAAACTTCAGAAGTTTGCGAGGCGATGCTCGTTAAAGCTCCAACAAGCATCCACCCAGTTCAAGTAGCATGTGGAAATTTTGAGAAACTAGCGCAGTAAGAATGGTCTTTTCCTTCATTTGGTGGATCCGCAGGAATCAACGAGGATCAACACAACTCAGCCAACCCCACACTAGAGTCAGAGTCATTGGTGAGTTGAAGCAGCATGGCGGATCAAAGGTTCGACTACTCAAAAAAACAGTAGCGGAGAGCAGTTGGGAGCCAGGAGGTGCATTGCAGCTGGAGCAGAAGACTGAAGACTCAGCAAAGGCGAAGAGTTGTAGTGTTCACAAAGGCTTCGACGAGGACGTCGAAGGGATAAGTGGGGGAGAATGTCACGGACAAACTTCGAAACAGGGTGTTTGATATAATGCTTATGTATGTCCGTGTCTTTTGGCATGTTCATGCCTTGTACAGAATGTAGAGGGGCAGCCGAAGGCTTATAAGTCCCATTTTAGTTGGGTTGGTGGCCTCTTTAGGCTTGTAAATAAAGGTTGTGTCATGTGGACACGTGCGAGAGCTTTTCGGTCTGTAATGGACCATTTTACCCTTTGTTGTGCCACTGTTCAGAGCTTGTAAAGTCTGTTTGTATTTTGCATTGTCTATAAAGTGTTTTTCGGACATGTTTGCTTGTGGATCCCGATTGAGGCGTTTTCTTTAACCCGTTTTCTCTTTTGTTGGTCCTAAGGGACAATGGGAGGCTTCGGGGATGCTGACCTTTGCGGACGGACGCGCGAGGGTGCCGCATGACTTAGGCAAAACCAGCTAAGTCCGTGTCAGACCGTCCGAACTTCCGTCGAACTCTCGAACTCCCAACGTGATCATGAACTTGACTCCGGCGCAACTCCTGCTGCTTGTCTAACTTTCATCGTAGTTAATCCTGCACACTCAAAACAAAACTTCGATCGAGACAATTAATCCTAAGCGATTAACCAAGTTGTCTGGCATGTCATTGGTCCCTCGACGCTTCGTCCGATTCTTCGGCGCATCGTCCTTTCTTGCGGTCTATTGCCCAATCGGCCAGTTGGCTCCGCAACTCCGATATCCTTGGCACAATACCCACTCTTCTTGGCCCGATGCCCGAGTCCACGGCCCGAAGCCTTCTGTCGATACGTCGACCGATCCACCGGCCCGACGTCCAATCTTCTGACATGTTCCTCCGGCACAACATGATTTTCCTGCTTTAATTGTCTCATCCTGATCAAAGCATCCTGCATCACTCAAAACGCAGATTAAATCATAAACATATATCAAGTAGTTTCATCATCAAAATAAGAGATTCAACAATCTCCCCCTTTTTGATGATGACAACCACTTGATGACGGAGTTAAACTTAACTCCCGGAGTTTAAACAAACTCCCCCTATCAATATGCCATATTGATAGAAACTCTTAGATTTAAAAATCTAAGCAACATGTCATCATAAACGGAGTTAACCTTAACTCCCAGAGTTTAAACAAACTCCCCCTATCAATATGCCATATTGATAGAACCTTGAATTCAAACTGAATTCAAGTCATTGCAATATTCATTATGAATACTTGCAACACGTCAACATGAACATATGCATAAACTTATGCATCATATGTCATGTCATCAACATACTTTCATCAACATACTTCTTCCCCTTTGTCATCAACAAAAAGGAGAAGTATCACAATCAAGTGTTTGTGATATTGGTTCAACTCATTGCATGAAAAAACATAATATCAAGTTTTATCATCATGCAATTTTGCTGGAAAATATAGCAAGTGTTGAATCATGCTTAGAATATTCAAGCTATCAAGTTTTAGATATGCAAGTTTTATAGCATACAAGATAGCACTTGGTATGAAAATTAGAGATGTTCAAGATAGCAAGTTCTACATCATGCAAGCTAGCAAATTAGAGATGTTCAAGAAGGCAACTCTTGCTTCTTGAAATATGAAAATTTTGTCCACTTTGCTAGATGCGCAAGTTAGCATGTTTTGCTTCTTGAGATAGGCAAGATAGCACCTTTGTTCTTTTTGTTTCTTAAGATGTTCAAGATAGCAATTTCTTCTCTTTTGAGAAGTGAAAATTTATAAATCATGACAAGTTATCTCCTCCTTAGTCATTGTCAAAAAGAAGGGAAAGTTATCTCCTCCTTAGTCATTGTCAAAAAGAAGGGAAATTTATAAATCTTGAATTTTGCATGCAAGTTATCTCCTCCTTAGTCATTGTCAAAAAGAAGGGAAAACCCTTTCTGTCAATTTATAAATCATGACAAAGGTGAGTAATCATTTTTATTTCAAAATTTCATAATTGAGATAAACCTTGAATTCAAATCAAGGTAATTTTAATCAAGGTTCATATCATATGCAATACATTACGTAGAAAGCATAAGTATTGCATGCATCATTTTAGCAACAAATCATAGCATTTCATCACATGGCAAGATATCATCAAGTAGAATTACGATGCAAGTTCTTGATATCTTAACATGATGAAAATACTTATAGTATCAATTCATATATTTCTCCCCCTTTATCATCAACAAAAGGAGAAGTAGCTCTAGCTATTTTAAAATATATGCAAGTTTTTATAACATGAAGCTATATTTTCATCACAACATATAAGCACAAAAGCATAGCAAGATTCTTAGGTTCAATCATGGCAATTCAACACTTGCTTCATGTGCAAGATTGCACTTGTTTTTCTTTGCATGTTCTAACTAGCAAAAGCTTTCTCCCCTTTGTTTTTATCGAAAAGAAGGGAGAAATCAATGGCCAAAAAAATTTTTAATTATTATACAGGCCATATTACAAAATCTTTATTGATATCAAGAAAGTTCAAGAAGGACATGATCCATTCAACAAATCCTTTTAAAAGGGCAAAGGAATTATATAACCAAGAATCATGATTAAAATATTTCAATACCATAGATCAAAGTCATGATTCGTGATTCATCATACAGCAAATTAATTTTCAGTCATCACATAAGGCATTTAAAGAATTTTTGAAACATAGAAGAATGATTAATTTAAGCATGTAATGTTTCAATCAAAATCAAGTCATGAATACCAATACTTTCATATTGTGAGTATCAATTCATGAATACCAAAAGATATTATTTATGATTTCAATTTTGCAAGATCATGATTATGATTTAGACATAACTTATTCAAATCAAATCATTAACTTGAAACTCATAATCAACTCATTAATTTCGAGATTCACAAAATATCATGAAATCAAAAGACAAGTTGCATTTCATTTGAAGAACGCCTTTTTGATAAATGTAGGGAGCATAATGAACGATCTTGATTTATAAAGAGCTTCATGTTATAATTATCAAGATCATGATTTTAATAATTATTCTCTTTAGCAAAGAATCACAAAAGCACTTTATTTTTACATAAGAAATCTCATTGTATTATGATTTATAAATTCTTTTTCTGCACATGAATCATAGGAGATATGTATGTGAAACAAATCTTTGCAAGCAAAGACACTATCATTCATATTTCAAGATGGAATTTATAAGCAGGAATCATTTCATCAAATCCATTTTAGAAAAATATTTTTCAAAAGTGTATGAGAAAATCCGATTGTTAGGATACCAATTGTTAAGTGAATCCGAAAATGAAATTAGTATTTTCATGCATTTGGATAAGATTTTGCTATAGATTTTCAAGTTAAATTATGAAGATAAAACATGCTCATGATCATAAAAATTTATGTATCCAAAACATATAATTTCCAACATGTTATAGTGTAAAATCATCATGGCAATTAAGTGTTTTGAACATTGAATCAAGAATGTCCGAAAAATAATCTTAACACGTTCATGCATTCGAGCACATTTTTGCCATAGTTTTTCAAATATACTCATGAGAATAACACATGCTTATCATCGGCTTAAAATCTCATGCATAAAATTGTTAAACAAAGTATTTAATTTCATCATTATGTATTTCTTCAAATCAAACATGATCTTTAATCAAAATCGAGAAATAACAATGGAAATCAACGTAATACACATTATTACTTCTTAACCATGATTTCATATTTTTAATCAAGATCATTTTATTTGTTTACCATAAAATATGCAATATTATCATTTTTGAAATTACTTAGTATGATCATAATATTTTCTTTTTTTTAACATGTAATTTTTAAGAAAATTAATTCTAAACTAAAAGAAAAAAATACATCATGAAAGCATCAAGTAATTTCAAAATAAATTAGGGGGATTTCGATTACCTCATCATTGTAGGCTGTTAAGGCGTAGTTTGCCGCCTTGCTTTTGTTGACTTTCTCTTCTTCGGAGGAGCTCGATTCATCCCAATTTTTGTTCTTCTTCTTGCGTTTAAAGCAAGTAGTTCGATTCTTTTTGCTTTTTAATTTTCTTTTCATTTGTAGTTTAAGTTTACCATCACTTGAGCTTATGCTTGAGTGGTCTTCAAATGTTCTATGTCCCAAATCCTTCCTGTTCTTTGGAAGGTTGTTTTGTTCAACATGTTCATCATGTGCATTGTGCACCATTTCATATGTCATCAATGAACCAATTAGTTCTTCAAGTGGTAAGTTGTTTAGGTTTTTAGCTTCTTGTATTGCAGTTACTTTTGAATCCCACTTTTTAGAAAGAGAACGCAAAATCTTGTTTACGAGTTCAAAGTCCGAAAAACATTTTCCAAGAGCTCTTAAACTATTGACGACATCCGTGAAACGGGTGTACATGTCGCCTATAGTCTCGCTTGGTTGCATTCGAAAAAGCTTGAAATCATGCAAAAAAAAGTTAACTTTCGAGTCTTTGATACTACTAGTTCCCTCGTGCGTGATTTCAAGTGTTCGCCAAATGTCAAAAGCTGTTTCGCACGTAGAAATCCGATTGAACTCATTTTTGTCCAAAGCGCAAAATAAGGCATTCATAGCCTTTGCGTTTAAAGAGAAATACTTCTTCTCCAAATCCGACCATTCGTTCGTCGGTTTAGAGGGAAGTTGAAAACTATTTTCAACAATATTCCATAAATCCAGATTTAGAGAAATCAAGAAAACTCTCATTCGAGTTTTCCAATAAGTATAGTCCAATCCATTAAAGAACGGTGGACGAAAGATCGAAAAGCCCTCTTGAAGAGCCATTTCTCTCGGGTGTAAATCCGAAATGAGTTTTACCCCGCTTTGATACCAATTGTTAGGATCGAGAGCACTAAGAGGGGGGGGGGTGAATTAGTGCAGCGGATATCTTTCAGCGATTAAAAATGAAAGCTGCGTTCGTTCGATAAAAACTATTTTGATGCAAAAGCCGATCCTAAGATTACTTATGATTAAGTGCAGTTTACGTCTAAACATAGTTTGCGTCTAAATGTAGTTTGCGTCTAAATGCAGATTGCGTCTAAGCGCAGTTTGCGTCTAAACACAGTTTGCGTCTAAGCGCAGTTTACGTCTAAGCTCAGATTGCGTAAATCACTTGTTTAGATCAAAAGCAGTTTAAGCAGAAGTATAAAGATAGTGTGCTGCTATTGTATGGCTCAAAAAGTAATATGCAAAAAGCAGATTTACGTCTAAACGCAGATTTACGTCTAAACGCAGATTTACGTCTAAACGCAGATTTACGTCTGAACTTTGAAACTCGTTTGTAGACTAGCAAAAGGCAATATGCAGTTGAAATCAAGACGTAAACGTAAACTGAAATATGATGATTGTACGAGGAAAGCCGATTTACGTCTAAATGTAGTTTTACGTCTAAATGCAGATTTTCATCTAAACCTTGAAACTCATTCGTAAAATTGCAGAAGACAGTTTGCAGTTATAAATAGAATCAAAACGTAAATGTAAACTGCAAAGAAACTCATTCGTAAAAGCGCAGAAGACAGTTTGCAGTTACAAAACGTAATCATAAACTATAATGTATGAAAAACACCGATTTACGTCTGAATGCAGATTCGGAAAGATCAGCACTTAGAAACTTGTTCGTAAAGGCGCAGAGAGCAGTAGCTATGTAGGAGGTTTGCAGTAATGATAAAGTGCTCAAAATAAACACAAACCAGAGATTTAGAGTGGTTCGGTCAGTCTTGACCTACTCCACTTTTGGCTTCCTCCACCGACAAGGTCACCGACGTCAACTAGAGGCCTTCCTTCAATAGGCGAAGGCCAACTGCCCTTTTACAGATTCACTCATTTTGATGGGCTCAGGAGACAACCCTTACAGGACCTTTCTCTCCTCTCTTTACAACTCAAGACTTGAAGAATAGAAAGAGGAGAACTTTAGGACTTTACACAAATTTGAGCTCTTAGAATCACAGAAAAGATCAAGAATTCGGTGTAGGTCTGTATCTTTTCAGTGCTGAATGGGTGGGGTATTTATAGGCCCCAACCCAATTCAAATTTGGAGCTCAAAACGATCAAATCCCGGAATTCCGGGATCAGGCGGTTGCACCTCCTGATTGGAGAGGTTGCACTGCCTGGTAGAGCTCGAAGACTGAGCCCAGGCGGTGCCACCTCTTGACTGAGGTGGTTGCACCTCTCTGCCAGAGCTCGAAGACCGAGCTCAGGCGGTGCCACCTCTCTGTCAGGGAGGTTGCACCGCCCAGTCTTGCTCGAAGACTGAGCTCAAGCGGTGCCACCTCTCTGTCAGGGAGGTTGCACCGCCCAGTCTTGCTCGAAGACTGAGCTCAGGCGGTGCCACCTTCTGGCTGGGGAGGTTGCACCGCCTAGTCTCGCTGGGAGGCTTAGCCCAGGCGGTGCCACCTCCTGGCCTAGGCGGTTGCACCTCCTGGTGCAATTAGGGTCCGAATGGTTAGCTCCATTCGGCCCAATTTCAGTCTTTTAGGGGCCCAATTGCCCCAAGATTAAGCTAATGGGATCACCTCCCATTTTCCAACTTAATCAACGTGCTAACTATGATTAGATCTAAGACAATTTCTGCAGCTTTGCTTCGGTGCGTCAATCGCTTCTTCCGGCGAACTTCCGTCGATCATCCGATGAACCCTCGGTGATGCTCTTGCGGACTTCCGGCAAACTCCTGGACTTTGCGATGATCCACTTGGCGAGTTCCGACGAGCTTCGCTTGGCAAGCTTATGGACTTCTCATATCTGTTCTCACAGAACCTCCGACGACCGTCCGAACTTCCGTCGAACTCTCAACGTGATCATGAACTTGACTCCGGCGCAACTCCTGCTGCTTGTCTAACTTTCATCGTAGTTAATCCTGCACACTCAAAACAAAACTTTGATCGAGACAATTAATCCTAAGCGATTAACCAAGTTGTCCGGCATGTCATTGGTCCCTCGACGCTTCGTCCGATTCTTCGGCGCATCGTCCTTTCCTGCGGCCTATTGCCCAATCGGCCAGTTGGCTCCGCAACTCCGATATCCTTGGCACAATACCTGCTCTTCTTGGCCCGATGCTCGGGTCCACGGCCCGAAGCCTTCTGTCGATACGTCGACCGATCCACCGGCCCGACGTCCAATCTTCTGACATGTTCCTCCGGCACAACATGATTTTCCTGCTTTAATTGTCTCATCCTGATCAAAGCATCTTGCGTCACTCAAAACGCAGATTAAATCATAAACATATATCAAGTAGTTTCATCATCAAAATACGAGATTCAACATGAACCAATAGAAGAAGAGGTCATTGAACATCCAGAGGAGAGCCTTAAATATGAAAAAGAAGATGCAGAAGAAGAGCCACAACCGACTGAAGTTACGGTACTTGCACTAGCCGGCTACTCAAACCCGCAAACGATGAAAGTTGGAGGCCTTCTCAAACAACAACCGATCACGGTTCTCATCGACACGGGAGTTCTAATAACTTTCTAAATAGTAAAGTTACTATCCAAATGACCTTACCTATTGAGAATTGCAGCAGGTTTGACGTTAAGGTCGTCGACGGACGGATTTTGAATTGTGATCGTAGGCGCCCGCAGGAGAAACTATTGCTGTAGGACCAAGAGATAATTGCATATTTCTTCCTTCTCCCTCTTGATGATCATGAGGCCATGCTCATAATTAAATGGTTGACGATATTAGGTGATATTTCTTGGAATTTTATGCAACTAATTATGAAATTTTACAGTAAGGAGAAACAGGTGATACTGAACGGGAAACGTAAGGGCGACATAACGACGATTTGCACACAACAAATGAAGAAGGTTTTGCATAAAGCATGCAGCGGCCTTTTGGTACAACTTAAGCAGCAAACTAAGGGAGAGCCAATAGAATTTAAAGATCCAAACGTACTTCCTTTGCTTGCTGAATTTTCAAATATATTTGACGAACCGCACAACCTATCTCTTACCAGTCGGCATGATCATTATATAACGATTCTTTCAGGCAAACCTCCAGCAAATACTCGGCCATATCAGTATCTACATCTCCAGAAGGATAAAATAGAAAGGATTCTAAAAGAGATGCTCGAAACAGCAGTTATTCGGCCAAGTTGTAACCTCTACTCTTCATCGGTGCTACTTGTACGCAAGAAGGACGGAACATGGCGAATATGCATTGATTATCGAGCTCTCAATGGCATAACCTGTCACGCCCCTCAAAATATCGATAATATTTAAAATTTTCATCACAACTAATCCAGGATCCAAACACACATTTGAGGTCACTAAGAAAACATTCAGATCAAAATTTTCACCTCTATAGTCTACAAATTCATAACCCTATGCAGTTCATAAACATCCCACACATCACTCGATAATTCAAACAAACTGAACTTAACTCATCAAAATAATAACCACAACATAATTTCACAAGTGGGGAAGTCTATGCAGTCACCAAACCAACGATTACCATAAGTTCGTATCATTACATGAATTTAACTTAACATTCCAAAATCCTAAACATTAGGGATCCTTTAACTTACACAAAATCCACAGGTTTAGATTCATCGTCAACATTTCATTAGATGCAGAGTGGCTTATACAACAAATACATATATGCTAACACAGATCTGCCCAAAATCTTCTAACTTTCCACTGCCTCAGCCCAGTCTTAACATTTAAGCAAGCGATACGCTATCCTGAAAAATTTATCAACAAACGGGGTGAGCATATAGAGCTCAGCAAGTGACTAACTTATCCATATCACAATAGGACAATTTCCAAAGAGATAAAGTTTCATAATACGAGGCAGAATATACGAATTCGTAGACATAATATCATTAGGTGCAGAATCACAATTGTCCTTTCAATCATACATATTTGGTTCATAACATATGGGGCATAGAGTAATTGGAGCATATCAGAAACGAATGAAACGTTTTGGAGCATAACAATAACAAATGAAATATATCGGAGCTTATCAATATCACATACCAAACAGAAGCTCAAACGTCGTTTTTGACGTTGCATTCATATCATTCTTATCCAAAGCATGTACAAAAACACATAACCAAAGCTCTGGATATCATATCAAACATACAGAAGGTGTAGTGGGACCTCAAACAGAACGTGATACATCCATTTCTGAATGACCACCAGACAGAAGTCTCCCGCGTCTGGGAGCTCCATCCACCCACGTCTAGGTGAAGTTAGAAAGGGCCGACAGAGCAACGCAGGCTGTAAGCACATACCCTTTACCATTTCTGGCAAACGTCCAGACAGTCCCACAATCACCAGAGTACAAAAGGGCAGTTTAACAATAAGTAGCATATATTGGAAGCACACGCGGAACAACAAAAACATACATGTGCCTTTTCGAGACAATACGATGCAAGGAACAAAGCTCTCACAAATGTATTCAGATTTGAAATGAAATGAAAGCCAGAGTATATAGGGATTCCAAACAATCATATTTGGCTCAATTCAAATAAGAAGAATAGATGAATTCAATATCCAAAGGAACGAAACAGAATACGCGAAATCGACCAAAGCTCGATTTCTGACAGAATTCCAATGGCACATAGAACAAATATTTCAGATTATCAATTATACTCCAATACCCATAATAAAACTACTGTCGAAAGATATATCAATCTGTTTTCTGTCGAAACAAGTTTCGTACGAATCAGGGTTTCCCACAAGGAGTTACCTTTGATTTAGTAACACAAGGTCAAGGACACAATCACTGTTTTGCAGAATACATAGGGTCGGATTCAACAGATAATAGGGTAGGCATTTGAATTCCAAAATTTTCAACCAAATATTTCAAAAGAAAGGTCTGCAAGTCTAGTTTCAGATGAAGTCAGTTTGGTACAAATCAGAATTTTCAACAGAGAGTTATAGGCATTTTAGTATCAAAAGGTCAGAAATCTTGATCCTTGTTTTGCAGCATCTATAGGCTCATTTGAAACAGATGATTGGGTAAGTATTCAGTGTCCAAAATCTACGAAATCAGTGTCAAAAGAAATTTATAAGAGTCTAATTTCAAACAAAATAGTTACTGCCTGAATTCACATTTTGTACTAAAAATTATAGCTGAAACAGTGTATAGGGGTCAGTTTACCGAAAAAATTTCAGAATCCATGGTTCTATGTCCAAAGATAGACATATCAGTTTCTAAATAGAAATCCTTCAGTTTATTTTTAAACAACATAAAAACATAGACTAATTTTCTATAGGATGGGGTTAGAAACACTTGCCTTTGGGAATTTTGACCCTAAGTGAAAGGATTTGGGCAAGAACCCTT